>NW_026623678.1:208572-232159 GCF_030028575.1 Malurus melanocephalus | reverse complement strand
GTGTCCTTATTGAGTGGTAATTACAGGTAAATGCAAACATAGGGTGGCACAAATACTCAAGTTCAACCAATTTAAACTCAATTTAGGAACCAGGGACAGATTATAGAGTAGAGGCTATGCAGGTTTATGTTTTCCTTTTCACAGATAATTTCACAAAGTCCTTAGATAATTCGTGGACCATTGCCTATACTCTGAAYTTCTTCCTTTAAATCAACATATGTCCCTGAACAATGAAGAAAAGACAGGGTAGTAAAAGAGAAAATAACTGGATTTTGTGCCACTCCTACATATGGAATTTCCATTTCCTATTTAGACTTTTTTGACTTGTTTCTCAAAAAAAAACCCCACAAAACAAAACAACAAAAAAACAGAAACAAAACCCTCCCAAAACAACATCAGCCAAAACTGATACATAGATTTCATGATTCAGTGCAACTATACAGCCATATATGAACAAAAATGACAACTGAGGACAGCTTATCTCAATGAGGAATACAAGAATCACACACACACACATATATAGGTATTTCTCAGAAAGAAAGATTTAATTCAGACAAAGCTTCAAAAAAAAAAAAAAAAGAAAAAAAAGCAAACCCAACAAAACAAATAGATTATTGATACAAAATACCTTTAAAAGATTTAGAGAACTTTAAGAATGAGTCAGACCAAATGTGTCAGTTCAGAAAAGACTAAGCTAATTTGGCCCAGTCCCTGAAAAGACAGTTGTCTTGTAAGGTCCATTGTTCTGTTATCTAACAATTCTTTTCTTTCACATCTACATGTCTAGCTATAAAGCACTGCTGAAGAGGAAATTGGAAAAGAGGTTGTTACCTCAGCTATACTTGATTCAAGGGACTTGGATTCAAGTTCCCAGACTTGGATAACTTTGGTTCATTGACTCTGGGCTTCAGGCTTGGCATCAGCAAAAAGGAGGTGGTAAATCTGTAACTCACAGAGGTGAAATGAGCATTAAGTGTTCCCATCATTTCACAGGGCTGCTAGATGCTAGCKCAATAAATGTCATGGAAGGCCTAGAAATAAAGTGTTTAATGAATGAGTCACATCCTTGTCTTCCATGGTACCCTCTCTCCTTATCCCAAGTAAGAAATCTAACCCAAGTAATTTGTTTAATGTTTCCAAACACATCTTGGAAAATTCTATTTGCTCTCTCACCCTCTCCTATAAAATGAATGAAGTTTCTGTACCAGTCACTTCYAATAGGATAATTCAGGCTGATGCCCTCCATATTGACAGAAAACTGTGCTTAGTGCCCGTGTGATGAGAGAGACTCTGAATGTTCACACCGTAACAGATTCGAATGCAGTGTTTTGCTGTTTGCTGGTTTATTTTTTGTTTTGTTTATTTTTGCAACTAAATTCTTAGGGTCCCATACACAAATATTTTCACTTAAATGAGTTGAAGATCAAGTTTTATAGGTAGACTGTATGATAACTGCTTCTAAGTATAACCATGTCTTCACAGAAGCATTTTTTCTTTGTAGTAGAAAAAGTAACCACAYCAGTGTATCAGGAACATTGGTTACTAAAGTGCATTTTAGTTGATGTCATAGCATGAATTACATCACGTGGAGGGAATTTCTACCTTCCTGGGGAAAGACTGCTGGGAAAATTTACTGGTGACATGCTGCAAGGCTTCCAGGTAGGTATRTCCTTCAAACTGAATTCAATGCTGAAGGTGCATTTCTAATTCAGGAGGTTGTGAAGTGTATAGATCCTCCATATGTTAACTCCATATATGCTGGTTTTTTTTATACTGCTGTATCTATAAAGCTTTTCAAAATCTGAAGCTTTCTGCACATATGCAGAAGATGAATCACCACTGTTTGCACCTGCAAAGACTCCGTTTAGCCTGTTTGCATACAAATTTAGTGATTGCCTAACCAAAGAGTATTTGTGGGTAACCAATGGTTCTCTGCCTTTTGAGCTTCCCAAACAAGTTTGCCACATCTGGTATTCTTAAATATTTAGAGCCCAAAGGGAAATTAGACTTTAAAAAAAAAACCACTTGAGTTGAAAACACAGGATTCAAGTTGTTCAGTAAAAAAGCCAGACACTATGAGTCAGGCAGTGTGTGCAATGCTTTAATTTCTCTAATAAGACAGCATAATGGCCCATTATTGTTTTAACATGCCACCTTACTGTGCTCTTTGGACAAATTTTCTGTCAAATTTTCTTTTAGCCTCCATATATTACATTTGTATTGACCCTGGGCCCTTTCAAAATATTATGCTGGAGAAATGTTGAAGTGTTTCACTAAAAGTTTTCAAAGCCTTTTACAGCCTTCCAGTAAACACCTTGTTATTCATATCTCCAATAGAGTTATTATATGGTATTTTATGGATATGGGTGTGATATTTATACCTATATATTCATAACCCTATAGGTGTACTTTTGTAAGTATGTATATAAATATAAAACCTATATATATGTAAATATGCATATATACATTTGTATATAGAAATTGGAAAAATTGTGTATAGAAATTGGRAACTTGTATATAGAAATTGGAATAATCGAAATGCTTATGATTAGAAACTTGTTACTGTGTATATTTATGCAAAAGCACATTAAAATCTCRCAGGAACGTTGATAGAGCAAAAACAGCTCTGCAGCTGATAATTCTTATGCATTCTAGAGCTCCCTTCTTTTTCAGAGGATTCTTTTAATTAATTCTATTTTAATTAATGGGTACAAGAAAGACCAATTCACCTTGAGCAGCCTGAAAAATTGTTTCAATATAAATATACTGTTGCTTATGTTCCCAGTGGATTACAGGAGACCCTAAATTAACACTGGAACAGTTTACTGTGCTGTGAGGTGAGGAACTGGAAGAGGTGCCCAGGGAAACTGTGTATGCCACATCCTGAAGTGTTCAAGACCAGGCTGGATAGGGCTTTGAACAACCTTTGAACACCTAATGGGAGGTGTCCCTGCCCATGGCAGTAGGGTTGGAACTGGTTGTGATATGATTTGATATGATATGATTGATATTATACTGTATAGGGATGTCCATGTGGCACTTCTATCATGGGAGATGGCCTGAAATTAGAGATTTGTGGGAAATGTCTAGGGCTGTATTGTATAAATATCCCCACCATGACCAAATGTGTCATAAAAGCTCTTTTACTAGCTCCATCTTGGATCTTCTGAGATCTGCTCCACTTCTCTCTGGTCAGTCTTAAAATTTCTTATTCTTCCAGGGTTAGAAAGTGCTTCCTAATTTTCATGCAGAATTTATGCATGAACACTTTGTACTTTTTTATTCTTATTTACACATTRGATTTTAGCTCAAATATCTCTTCTTTCTCTGGTTGCTTTTATAATGATGTTTTGGTTGACTGAAGTCATATTCCCTCCCAGTCTTTGTTTTGCTAGTTTAAGTAAACCATGCGTTTGCAGTCCCTTCTAAAAKATATCTTCCTTCTAGTCATAATAAGTAGCTGAAACTATTACATCTGATTTAAGTCTGACTTCATTTTCAATGTGCTTCACTCCAGAATATATGAACAGCATTGTGTATACTATTTTAAGAGCCTCATGGTATGTCCTAYGTGGATATAGACATGTCTCTATTTCTTTACTAGCAATTATTTCTTTGGTTAATTTCCTACTTCAGTTATTCATTGCTCRTCTTTTCAAACACCAAAAGGGAATGATATTTTACTTTTTCTGTTCAAAATGAGCTCAACGCTTTATTTGTTAGGGGTCTTCATGATGGGAAATAAGGAGAAGCTGTTGTGCATTTTCTACTGAATATGTAAAATGAATTTAAAAGTCTCTTGGGACMTTCATGACACTGTGAAACAAAGGTGTGACATATATTGCTAATTGTAAACACAAACAACAATGGCATAGACTGATGACTCATTCAAATAATCACAGTATGCACCCAATTAATAACTGAATGGAGCAGAGAGTTAGGACAAGATTGTATAGTTATATAAAATAACAGTTACACAATTAGGAGCTTTTAAACCCTTTCAAACCATCATAAATATAAGTACAACACATTGGGCAGGTCAATATTTTCTGTTTGAAAGTGTTTCATCAGAAAGGGAGGAAGTGCTATTGGTAATAATTTTGGAGGAAACCTTCTTCCTTAATTTTCTGTTCTAAAACTAAAAAAAAAATGAAGAAAGAAATTTGTGAGGAGATGAGTTCTGATGGTATTTCAGTTTGTGTTCACATTTTTCCTAGTGATAYTTTCATTTTTCTTCACACCTTTTTTGAGAAACCATAAAGTAGAAAAGAGGCAAAAAAAATAGAGTATGAAATATTTTGACATTTGCTTCCAGAAGATATTTATTAGAAAAAGAGCTTGCATTAAATGAGAAATCTTAATCTCTGTTCATCTAAAAAACTCTGGCATATAATGCAGTCATTTGTTCTCTTTTATTTCCTTGAACATCCATCTTCTGTTTTCCACATCTGTAGATCTCTTAATTCCATGAAGGGCATAGACTGCCACYATTTCCTGTTCCTCTAAAAACTCAAACCCACCCAGGAAACAAATAAATAAACAGAAAACATGAAATGTTTCAGGACTTGGAATGAGACTTTTGACCTTCAGGTTAATCTTTGATTTGTGATGTGGATGAGCCACTCTGCTGGTCAGGTCCATTTGTGCTCTGAATTGTATAAACACAAACACAAACAAAGAGTTCCTGGTTGAGAAAATCAACTGTCTAACTCTCTTTTAGTAAAAAACCATGAAGCACCTGCAGGCTGAGCCAGAGAAAGAGGGAAGGTGTGCTGGAAGAAAAGAAAAAGCGGGATAATTTTGATCAAGAAGGGGGGGTTCACAGCTGAGAAATGTCCTATAGGCAGCAAAAGGAACTAGTGAGGATGAGCCTGTAGAAACACAGTGAAGCGTTATTTAGGAATCTGAGCAGCAAGTRTTATCACAGAAGAGTCTACAAATGCATTTTCCAGCATATGTAGGAATATCAAGGAGAGATGGGGTCTGACATTTCAGTAGTAAACAAGAAAGACTGAGCAGATGAGCGTTACAAAGGACCTTGGATGTAAAAATAAGTAATCTCTATTTGGTGTGATAGAAGTGGAATGAATAGAAAGATGCATATAAAGGGCTGTCATTACCAAAGCAATGAGCTATGAAAATGATATTTTGCTGAAGCACTTTGAATGTGGTGAGAACCTGAATGAAAGCTTTATTAGTGTGTCTGTATGTGGAAAGATATACCTTGTGATGGAAATTAGTTGTAGTGAAAGTTTCCTGTAGCTGGAATCAGACAATACAAAAAGATGATGGAGTCACATCACTCAGTTTTGAGTCTCACATGGTTAGGTCTTTTAGTGATGAGGGACAGAGCGATCATGTTTAAAGAAAATTTGAAGAGCAATGAACTGGGGRAGAAAAAACCCCATCTCAACGAACAGCTAAAAAAATCCAAACCTCACCTTAATTTTTGCGGCTTTCAGCTTGTGTTTAAAAAAAAAAAAACAAACAGACCATTGTCACGGAGACAGGCCAAGATTTTAATCAACCAGGAAGGCCCAAATCTTTAGAGCAGAGACTGATCCACAATTGTTGATCTGCCTGAGGGTGCAGAAATAGTGAATATAGTGTTAGTGAAATAGTGTTTGTGGATTGTTTTCGCCAGCAGACTGGTACAGATCAAAAGAAGAAAACCAAGTTAGGATACCTGGGGAACAATCTAGGGAAAGGGCACTGGAGAAATAAAAATGTAGGCATATGAAAATCTGCATTAGTTTCTCTGAAAGTGAATGTAAAATCCCTATGAATGAAGTATGTAACTGCACAATTGCCACAATGATGGCMAAAGGATAATTCTAGAATCTGTATCCAACACTCCTTAATCAAGCCTCTATATCTAGGCCTGTAAAATGTTTTCTTAAGACAAATACCATTTATGGAAAAGGATTTCTCATTACACATACATACAAAAAAATGGCTGATAAAAAAGAAAACTTTGAATGAAAGCTTTTTGAGTGGAGATGTGGSAAAAAGGAATAATGATACTTTCTAATATTCATAAGAATGTTGTATACTACAGGTTTTTTCACTTTTGGCATCTCCCCTTTTTAAAAAATGTTGACTATAAAATTGATATGACATACTCCTGCCAACTCCTCTCCAAAGAGAGGACAGGAGATGACATTACACAGTACTTTTCCCTCTTAAGAAAAAAAAAAAAAAAAAAAAAAAAAAAAGAATTGATTTGTTATTGATTTTGTTCCTTTTGCGGGCTGAGGTTTGGATGAGATGACCTCCTGATTCCTTTCCAACCTAAATCACTGTAAGAGGTATGATAATGGCATTTCCATAAAATAATTGGAGCAAAGGGTATAACAGCAGCTATTTGACACATTCAAAAGAGAAATGACACGTTTTCTCACATAAAGAGAACTAGTTATCATTAAAAAAAGATTGAAAGTGCTTGAAAGAAATTTATTGGAWTCCTCTTCCCTTGATGTTTGGATTTCAAAGTTGCCTGAATTCCTGATGATGAGCTGTAGCYAGGCACAAGTTTTGCCGCAGTCATCCACAAGTACCTGGGCTTCATGCAAGGTTGAGTAGATGAAATGCGGTGTCTCATGGTTTGATGTGGTCAAAGCAGGTGAAGCAGCTGTCCCTYCTGGCCCTCCACTCTGGGAATCCATGATTCATATTAATCTTGTTCAGAGTCTATTTTTTGGTAAGCTATTCCTTTCTTGAAACAGTTTTGTTTTCTCCACCCTGATCTGAAACAATTTTCTATGAAGTGACAGATTTCCCAAGGGAAATATCATAGCTTCATGATTTTACTTGGTGGCACTGGCTTGGCCTTTAATTTTGGGATTACAAGTAAGTTTAAAAGCAAGTGTGACACAGCCTGTGGTATGTGAAAAAAACATCTGATACCTTTAAAATTATAATACTTACRGGAGGCACATGCTGGCTAAATATTTTTTCACAGACAATTGAAGATGCARAGAAAAGACTATAAGGATGATTTTATTTAATTTTGATTTCCTTTGCTATTTTTAAGAATAAAAAGATGATGAAAGATGTTCTCAGATGGTTAATGTGAAATATTCAGGTTCAGAATTTCAAAGATGCCTATGGAATTTAAACTTCTATTTCTTATTAATTTTAAAGCAAATATTCAGGTAAGCCTCAATTTTTAAGCAAAGTGGTGTCTTAATCAGYGCATCAAAATATCACCTCTCCCGAATAATGTTGTCAAATATATATACTGTCTTTCTTGATTATTCTTAYGTTGTTATTGTTGTTGTCCTGTAGCAGCCCTCTAATGGGCTAAATACCTTCATCATTGTCTTAGCCTCCTCGAATCTAGATAATAATAATAGATATTAATTAACTGATAATACTTTCTGATCTGTATTTAACTAATTTTCAAATGGTGACACTTAGAGGAATTTGTTTTTGTGTAAAATAACCAAAACCAGCTCTAGGAGTTAGCCAGCTGATCTTTAGAACCAGACTATTGGGGAATTCTAAATGTAAAACTATTAACTGGGTGATCCTTGATCCCTGACATGAGCTGCCATCCACAGCCCAGTCATTGCCTGCTCATCTCCCCGCGGGAACCACACTCTTAAGAAGATTACATTACACAAATAACAATGAGCTTGGATAGAGGACAAACCAGGAGAGAGTCCATTAAACCTTTCACATCATTACAAGCCTCATTGTTTTGCAGATGAGCAACATAAAGTGGAACATATGCACAAGGCCTCTCACTGACTCTCTGGGTACTGGGGATTTCAACTATCTGAACCTAGTTGATTGCTGGTAAATGAATAAATAACCTTGAGATAATCCTTCCCTGTTGACGGAAAGGTGCCCTGCTTAAATAGCAGATAATAAAAAAAAGGTCCAGAATTCTGTTATCTTCTTTTTGGTTCACTGTTTTCTATGTACTACCCTGTAATTGCTGTGGTCTCTGCTTTTTGCCATCTGCTCACAYCAGAAGTTGAAACTGGTGTTTGGATGGAATCTTATAAAGCTGGTCCAGGGGAGGAAATAAAAAGAAAATTATAGGTAGTCTTCACACAGTATCTGATTTAAGGCACAGGCCACCTCTGAAAAYGATGTTTTGTTTTTCATGGGGACCTGGAGTTCTGAAGTTATCAATTTCCATGGCTGTATGTCAAAACTAGTGGATAAAAAGTGATTTATTCAAAATTTAACAGGCTGGTTTATCTTTGTAATGTGCTCCTAGAAAAGCTATTTTTTATGTTTTGTACTGGGTRACTGTTGATCATATTTCATTTATTCATACTTAATATTAATTTTCATGTGATTTTTTCCCAATATTATTTTCATCTAATGTCAAAATGATGGCTTGTTTATTCGATTTTTGAGCTATTGCAATAATAGCAGAGAGCTCTAATTTTAGATCAGAACACCAGGACACAGGCCTTTGAGAGGTTTCATTTAATGATAAGGTGCATACCTGCAAGTAATAGCTTGCTTAGCAATTCTAGCTCAGGACTAGAACTCCTTCTTAAAGAGAAAGGCAGAATGACAGAATAATAAATATTAATCTTTTTGAACCTCCAGGAATAACCTTTAAGCTCAGATTCAGATCTATGATGATATTTTAGCGAGGAACTACATAATATTTTTCCACTTTGGGGTGAACTGAGCAACTAAAATAAGTCAGAAAAACAGATTCTTATTGTGCTAAATGTGAAAGAGATTGATGCCTATTACTCTTCATTTACTCATCACATAGACTTGTTCCTTTGCTAGCCTATTTTTTACACTCTAAGTATTAATCTGCTACACTAGTAATTATCCTAATTGTAGTGTTTAATAATATCTTGCATTCATACATCCTTTTCCCTGAAGGATCCCAAAATATTGGGTGGTTTGAATGAAGATACTCCCAATCTGAATTTGATCCTAACAAAGTTGGGTTTGTTTAATGCAGGTCTCAGAGTCCAAGAGGGCTACAGGTAAACTCTAAGATCTCTTCTAGAGACTCCTGGCTCAGGATCATGCACTTCCTATGGACTAAATGAGATGTGAAAGAGACTCTTTGTTTGTGTATGTTTAACCAAAGGGGAAAGAAAAAGTCTCACAGTGAGTATAGGTGAGAAATTCTTAACAGGTCGGATAGGTTTGCATACCCAGTGGTTAGTGTACCTTACTTATTTAGTCTAAATGCAAAAARGCAGTGGTGGGTGAAACTGAAGAGGCTGAGTGGTTGAGACATGATTTGTTAAGAACACAGTGATACTTAACCAAAGCAAACAGTCACACTCCAGGACACAGAGAGCTGATTTTCAGAAGAAAATAAGTGTTAAAAAGAAAGCTTTTTTTTAAAAAAAAAAAGCTTCATGTGACTTTTCTTAAAATTTTAAATTCTACCTGGACATGACTGTTAAAATATTTTTTGGTAAAAAAAAAAAAAAGAAGATAAAAAATAATTTTGTGTGAACTTAGGTGCCTTTCAAAGTGATTTCTAACGTTGTTTATTACAGATCACTCACCTATAACAGAGAGAGATCTTTTTTCAACCCTGAAGAAAGGGGCCCCTATAAAGCAAAGAAGTAATACCACTTAGAGCATGAATTCATGTGCAGCTTCAATGTGTCTAGAGGAAAATATCCCAGGGAGGTAGGTAGATGGGGGGAGGGAAGCAGGGGGGAATAAGGAGAGAAAGCAGAGTTGGGGGAGAGAGGGAGGAGAGAGAGGCTGACTCTATTTTTTCTCCAACATTTCTCATAAATCCATTTAATTCCCTCCTTGTACTCTGAAAAAAGGTAACATCTTTCCATGGTTCTAATCACAAATCCTTCACTTCTCGTGGAACTTTTCAATTATTTTCCATCAGACCTTGCAGATCTATTCACTTTCTACTGCTTCCCTCTTACACTATTCAGTGTGAATGGGCAAACTGCTTGTAAAAAGCCTGRGATTAGAAATGAGGGGCTGTTGCAGTTTATTGGTCAAATCCAAGTAGAATTATTCTCTGAGGAATTGAGGGAAACTTACTTGGAATCTGGCTGTATTTCACTTCTGTCCTTTGGGTCCCATTAGTCCCTCACTTTCATTATCCTAAGCACCAATTCATTTCACTTACTCTCACCTTTCCCCATGGCCATATTGCTTGCAATACCATGATAAAATGATTTTATTGCTTTGTTTTGTCTATGAAATTTTATGGGCACAATAAATAAAACACTCTTTTTCTGATGTATTTGCAACAGTAACTATACCCTGTTGCATACAGATATCAAATTCATACCCATTGTACAAATATTTTATATGAAGGCAAGTGCTGGAAATAACAGAAATAACTTTAGCATATCAGAAATGATTCCATAATAAATATTTGTCCCATTAGAAATCAATTGTGTATTAYTTAACTTAGGATAATCACTTTTACTGTAAGTATTCATATCTTGTGAAATAGTTGATATTATTTCCATGTTAAATATCATGGTTTTCATGCTGAACACTTCAGACAATGTCCTGCCTTTCCAAATATATTTTTCAGGCAGTTATTTGGCTCAAGTAAACTAATTTTCATTACCTGTTATTTTGAGGCTTCTAAATACACTGAACATTTTGTGCTACCTGTGTAAGAGGTTTAGAGCTGACATCTCAAGTGCTTGTTTTACATCCCATATTTTTCATCAATGTGGGATTGAATTTATTATCTAAGTGTCCATTGTTAGTCCCATACCAGTTATGAAATTGTAATGCATGTGTGTTTTACAAATTTAAATTAACAAGAGTGTTTTGAGGGAACTGGAAGAGTTTAGAGGAGAAGAGTGGTTGGATGCTGATCAGAGACCAGAGTGTCTCACTTCGCTTTTTGTGGATGCATCTTTTCAAGTCTGTTTTTTTTATGCACTTAAAATATAAAAGTCTAATGACTTTTGGCTCATTTTGTGCATCTATTACAGATGGCCATTTTGATAATTTTTTTGGAAGGATGGGGAGGGGTTGTTTATTTCTCATAGGTGTAAATTGTTTTATTCTTACTGAAAGGAGTGTGCAGAAAGCTGGTTCAGTTCCTCCCCCATGGAAGCAGCAGCTGCCTTATTCACTGGGCAGTCTCTGAATACCTTAATATAAATCAAAGCCCACTCCTGTTTAAAATGAGTCCTATGGGTGMAGGGTAGACCACTCACAGGTGAATGATTTCATCTTGCAAGCTCAACAGTTTGTGGATAAAAAAAATTAAAACCAAAATACTCAACTGTTCTACTTTTTGCCTGCTCAGATTCTYGAGCCTACCTCACTGATTTTTGTTGGTAGATTTGAAGCCTTTGTGTCTTGTTTTTAAATTGCACAAGGTGTTTCTCTTCCCACACAGGATGTAACTTGAAAACATCTAAGCAAGTTTAAGATGACAAGTTTTATCCAAAGACTTCATGCAAACCAGATTCACAGTGATTTTCAGAATCAAGAAACATAACAAAACAAATGAAAAGTATGCAAAAATAGGTGAAGAATTATAGGATGGGAGTAAACTGGTGGGAGTTCTCAACCTACCTACTCAGTAGCCAAAAGARTCTCTTTTCCTTTTTTGTCACAACATATTCTACTGACTTTTCTGTGGTTTAGAAGTTAAAAATTTCTCAAATGGCCTAAACTAGTACTAGTCCAGGCAGTAAAGTCATCTCTAGATTGAAGTGAAACTGTGGATCATCAAAAATAGGTTGCCCTATGCTGGAACAGAAAAAGAAAACAGATGGCATGCAAAACCAGATCTGTGTGAATTTTCTGTCCTGTGACAGATTTTGAAGGTGAGTTTTTTTCTATATCAGTTTGGGATATAAAGTAAGAATCTAGGAATATCTCTCCCCCTCTCTCTAAAAAAAAAAAAAAAAAAAAAAAATGTAACAGAGAAAAAAAATGAGCTAAACTTACTTTTTATTTTAATTTCTTAGTACTGAAACATTGCATTTCAAAGGTTATATCTGATTTTTGAAATTTCTGCTCTGAGTTAAACAGAGAATTTCAAAATGAGAATCCCTTTTGTAACAAAATGWTAAAATTACTCTTTAAGAAATATCAACACAAATTCTTTGATGTTTGGCATTTTTCAAATCTGAAGGTATTTTTTGTTTTGTTTTTTTTTTTGTTTTTGAGGATTGTTAAAACTGCATACTGATACAGCTATGGTTTTGTCAAATACTTTCTATGAGACAGAAAAAAATATAAAAACATATTCACATTCAAGTTCATCCAATGTATGAAGGAAACATTTCTGTGAAACCACCCATAGTTTTATGCTATATATCTGARCTTTTGATTTAACAACAATCTCCACTCACTTCCTCATGGACATTTAGAGAGTGCAATTTTTAATGCTCTCTYCAGGCTTACATTTTCTTGTAGGCACAGTACATGCGCTTAACAGAAAACAAAAATTCCCAAMACCCATTTCAGTGATGCTCATTTCTTGCTGTCACTTTTTGTATTTTTTTCTTTCTTTTTATGACATAATGTAGCTTTAAATATGTAATTTTATCTGATAAAAAGTTCTTACTTCCATAAATCTTGTTGCACCTATAAGAAATTTCCTTTGCCTAGAATAAACATTGGACAAATCAGATAATCCAAGTATATTGGCAAAGCTGAATACTTGGAGGTTTTGTCCCTGTTATCTCACAATAACTGTAAAAGAACATCTTTTCCATGTTCTATTTCTGGGTACTGGCAAGGTGCTAATAAGAGTAAGTTTTAAAGCTGGTTCTAGATATATCGGATGTATATTCTGACACTATTTTGAATTATGTAGCAGACAAAGACATTAAAGTTTRTTGTTTTCAGACCTGACTGAACTCATAAGATATCCTAAAATTGAACTTTATTTTGTTAATACATCCTATGTTTTTGTCAACATTTAAAAAATGCTAGAATAAGGAAGTACAATATTGCAAATTCTCCTCCTTCAAGGAAGCAAAAAAWTTAATTTGTTAAAAACTTTCCTTGAAATGCCATGCTGCTTTGCCTCTCTAAAGAAAGAAAGAATCAAACCTGAGTCCACATTTACATAATTCACAGTGTTCCCTTMACCTGAAGTTTTAAAATATCCATTACAATATCAGTGTTATGATTTAGTATTATTGACTCGTTCCAATGGCAACAATGAAACACAGCAAATCATCCTAATGACATTGCGGAGGAACCAATTAGTAAATTAGGACAGAATGTTAATCTACTCTAACACTCAAGCAGGACACACTTATCAATCCTTATCAGCTTGAGCTGTCTCTGACAACAAGAGCMAATATTTGTCTAACTCACTCTAGGTAGTAATTCCAAATAGGGTATCARCGTATCTAGCTTACTATTTTCACAACTGATTTAGAGTAATCTGAGGTATTGTGTTTGAGTTGTTTTGGTTTTTTTTTCAATATCAATATCTTCTCTTTCTGATAGCCATGAGTAAAGGGTGTATTAGAACAGACTGTGTTAAGGTACTCAAAAATCCCTGTTCCTGAAGTATAAAGATCACGTCTGATAAAAATCCCAATGGATAATACATTTAAAGTTCTCTGCAATGGGTTGATAACTAATGCAGAAAAAATACAAGTAWATATTTTACTCCTGATTTTGGGGTGGGAGCTAAGAAATGGATGGTCAAAAACAGTGCAAAGAAGAGTTCCAATAAGCATTTCAATACCAGGATCCAATGATCTTGGTATTAAATTTATGAAAGAAGGATCAGGTCCATATTAAAGGTCGATTAATGAAGGCATATTTCTTCACCTGGTAAGAATTAGCTTAAGGGCTAATGTCACCACTTTTTTTAAAATTTTATTTTATTTCCTATTAAGTACAATGCATCTATGGATTTACTTAATTTTCATAGCATKTAAAATGCTGGAAAATTTTCTTTAAAAGTAGAAGGAACTGGTTTAAAAAAATATCAAAAGATACCTGCAAATGAACAAGTTTAAACTAAAATATCAGATAGTGTTATCTGTGCTCCTTGAATCAATAAGCAGATTCAATGATGAAAATCCAAATCAAAGAAAAGAGAAAAAAGAAATCCCAGAAAAATATGAAACAAGTCATATAAGAAAAACAAATGACAAAAATGCTAAGGTGTCTGCATTAAAAACGTCTGTCCATGGACACATAAATACAAACACTTTAATAATTACAACTGTGATTCAACTTAGCCATTATCCTGTATTTTGACATCCACTGAATTTTTCTTCTGATTCCCAAAATAGTCAGAAGCCTGCCCTTATTCATCCCACTGCCATCTGACAAGCTTCATTTAGTCACTGGTACCTGTCTTCTTATCAAATTTCTTTTTGCTGAAGAAGGCTCAACCTTGGTGAAGCAGATTTCCGAATCCTTGGCAATTATTTGCAGATTCTGAGAATGGTAACTAAATACTAACTARTAGAAAGAAAATAAACCATGAGAAATTTGGAATATTAAAATAATTTGGSTCTAGTTTAGCAGGGAGTTTTAAGTCAGTTCTTTCTTGAATTGATTTGCCTACCTCTCATCCTCTCAAGGTGATAACTCACTGTGAAAATAATTTTATAATGCTTTTGTGCTGTGGGGACTATTGTCAAATCCAACACATCAAAGCCTCTGTCAGTCAGCTTGCATTAGAGTATATGCTTTTACAAGAGTGGCTGGACCCAAAGCATTCTCAGATTGTGTATCTCACCTTTCCTCTTATTTTTAGCAAAATTAAATCTAGAGTTAGAGAAAAGAAATGAAGAAATGCACACAACACAATTTTGCCATGAAAAAGAAATATTTTGGCCATAAATATTTGCTAACACTCGGTTGCAGATGTGTCGGATTTTCCTGTAACCATGAGAGAAGGTGACAAGCAGAAAGATTGTCCTCCTAGAACAGTGATAAAGATGCGATAAGACAGACAAAATGTGACACCAGGAAGTTCACAAGAAATGCTATGAGCTCAGTGAAGAGAAATGGAAAATATCAAGCAGTTCTCCCAGAGTTAAAAAGTATATGTGGTGATTACTTATCCAAAATGTAGCATAAAAAAAATTGTAGGTAAAATAATATCTTAACAAAAATGACTCAAATAGCCATTGACACAGAAGAGCAATTATAACTTTTTACTGSATATATTAAAATTATCTTAAGATGCAATTGGCTATATGGGCTATAATCTTTTTCTAAATGTAGGCGGTGTAGTGCGTTTTACTACTAACTTCCTACAAGCCTTTTAATAGTGCACTTGACATTTGTTATGGGGGCAGTGTTCTGAGCCTGAAGAGACTTTGATGTCCACACCTGATGCTAAAAGGAACAGTGACAAGGAGGCTGGTGTTAGTGGATGGCAGAAAAAAAAAAGTTAACTGTGAATTAGTTGTGAAAATCTTGGTCACAGAAATTAATTTTAAATGTACTTGAGGAGGGCTATGACTACAACACGACATTCTAGGGGAATTCTTGGTATGGTTGAGTTCAGATGACAGGGACGTGATGCTGAGAATTTTCTGGCAATGCATTTCTTACTGGCTCCTTCCTGAGATATTAGAATTCCTCTTGGCAAAGTAAAGCAGGAGAGGCAGTCACTAAAACAGCTGACTTCCAGCAAGATGCTAATTCTTAAACATTTGAGAGATTTTGGGCAGACAGAAAACTGGGGTGAAATGTAAGTACTGTCATAAAGACACCTTATTCACAAAAAAAAAAGAGAACACTTTTTGTCCTATCTTGCACTTCTGGATAAAATTTCAATACAAGTCTCATTTTTTGTAATTGCAGAAGAATAGATTATATTGAGATTTTAATTTCAAATTAAACAAGTCTGTTCTTCAGAAACTTTTGGATTGCAAAAGATGCTTTTGTTAGTATGGTGAGATTTCTCTGAAATAGCTTTGCTATTCCTGACTTTCTCACTCTTTGAATAAAGAAACAAACCCATATTGTGTATCTGTGTTCCCTCATGACTTCTTATAACAAATAAAAAATCAGCAAACTTCTGTCACACAAAAACGTTTGTTATTTATAGTTAATTTAAATTCCTGTGTCCAGAAATATACCTGTGTGCAGTGCCACTGTCCAACTGAGCAGCCTTGTTTTTATTTAGGATCTTCAGGTTACTGTCTTATGTACAATACATTTTTTGCTTTTAGAGAAAGATTCCTGTGGAGCTGTTTAACTTCCAGAATTTATTTAGAAAAGATCTACCTCCCACCATTCCATTAATACTCTCATCTGTTTCAAAAAGGCTAAATAATTTTCAAAGGTGTCGGGAGCTATATTTTTAGTGACAGCTTATGTCTTCTTGGCACATTCCTGGTACAGCAATGTTGGCAGACCTCATGTTACAGAATCTCCTGGTCTGTCATGTATTAAATCTGTTCTCGGGTTATCCAACCACTTAAAATACTTGTGAGTGTCAGGTTTGCAAGTAGATGGATATTTCTTTAGCTTAGATTTAAATACCATGAGAAACTAAAACATCAGAAAAGGCAGMGCTCTAAMAGGTACTCATCTGGTCAGAAACATKMAGTACTTAAAGACGGGTATTGGACAAATAAAACATCTTGCTGATTCTGATTTCAGTTGGTGGTAAATATCTGAAAGGTATATCTAAATAAGTAATAAAACCTAACACATAGATGCTTTTGATAATGATGATAGATGCCAGGGTATTTAAACAGATAGCCAGATGAATCATCAAAAGTGAAGGTTAATCTCGCAATCACATTCAGCATATAAAAATCCAACAATWTTTTTTATTTAAATGTTTTTGGATTATGTGATAACCTTACCTACATTGCTTAATTTGTTATAAATGACAATAACAGCTCGTAGCAATAGGCCAAATAAGATTWATTTAATGCAGCACACTTAGAAAAAGGAAAGATGGTTCAGTGAGAGGARTGACAGCTTAGAGCTTGGAAGACGATTGAGGTATCTTAGCACTGACAAAAACTCCTTGTGCTGCAATGCTTCCTGAGGATAAATGCACTGCAGTTGTTAAAAGCATCTGACCTCTACACTAATGAAGTCTGGGCAGGTAACACAGACTAATAGGCATTGCACTTCACTGTTTGTTTTGTGGCATCCTAATGATTCTAACATAAAGGGAACAAACTCAAGGAGACCTGAGCTGAGATCTGCTGGCTTGGTAGGCAGCTCTGACAAAATCACTTGATTTTCCTCATTTCTCCCTGTATAACCATGAAAAATAATCCCACTTTTCTTTGCAATACACCCTGCAATTGTTTTATGACATACGATAGCTATGGGTATTGTTAATAAAATAATATTGATTTTATTTTTGAAAGAAAGGTGTACTGAAGGTGYAAAAAACTCTTATTATGAGCTTATATTTACATTTGGAAGAAGGAAATACACTTTGTTTAAGCCATATATTCTGTTTTATTTTTTTCYCTCAAATCTTAATATGTTCTTATGGAATTAAAGGAAAAATATGAGAGCCCTCCAGTGGTGAAAATAATGTATCTGGATTTCATAAKGCAGCTATTTTGCTGTGACTGGTGCCTGTTTGCAAAATAATTGCTGTTGTTTTCTGACACATAGATATCCATACCATTCTGCTTAAAAGGACTTGACATTATCCATTATATTCCTGGACTCACATATAAATGTGTCCCCTGATGACATCTGTAAAACCAGGAAAGTCAGATTTGTCTCACATTACTTCCTTTTCTATACAGACAGGAAAACCCTCAGGGGCTCTTTGTTTGTTTGTTTACTTCCCACTAGGACTTGCATGCRTGCTCTCCCCTTCCACAAGGTTCTCAGCTTTAAAGGTGTGTGGATGAAAAGGGATTTACAATTGCAGTAATAGAGATGTTTGTCTGTCCTGATCCACCCATTCTTTGGCTTCTTGGATTACCACGTCAGTCCAGGCTCCACTCTCACCTTCAGAATTGCATCCCCTATGCAAATCTGTGGGACATCCTTCTGGAAAGGCTCTGGACAGCTGGTCAGTCACTGCTTTGAAACTGAAACCTCSGAGCATATTGTACTGCCTCAGCAAAAGAATGCACATTTTGGATTTCTATGCTCAATTTGCCCTAAAAAAAAAGAGGGGTTATTATTTCTATGGAAAAAYGTCTATTGCACTCCAGGAAGAAAATTGAGATCGTAATCTGCTTTCCAAGAAAATGTAACTATAGCTTGCTCTACTTATGCCTGCAGAGTCCACTGGGACTACATTCCGTCCCCAAACATGTTAAAACTACCACTGCACCAAAAAAAAAAAAAAAAAAAATCCTTAATATAGAGCTCTTATGCCTTTAATTCCAGTTTGTAAGACTTTTGAAAATTTTAAAGCTAAACATGCCAGCACAACTGTCAATGGCTTCTCCCAGTGAAGTTGCAAATGCGGAGTTAAAAGCAGTTTCCTTGCGAGTGATGAACATATTAAATATAAATGCCTAAAAMCCAGCAGACTTAGGAGAGTCCTTCTATAGCAATGAAAACAACAGGAAACAGGAAAAGCAAAGGATTAGGCATTTGTCTTTTTTAATGAGGATAGCTTTTGTTGGAAACACATGTTGATAGAGTGAATGGTGATACCAGGAATAATTCTTTGAAGCAGCTGGCATCTGAGGTATTCATAAGCAGCCCACAGGAAAACTTTACAGCCAGAAGCCCAAGTAGTACTATTATCTGCACCACAATTGTCACAGGTAGATTCAGAAAAGGCACTGGAAAGCTCATTTTAATGATACAGATGTAAATGTGCACACAACCCCACTGTTTTGCATTGTGTTTAGCCAGGGGGATATTTCTGAGTACAGACAGAGGAGGAAGAATTGTGTTTCCTTCTGGTTTTGTTTTCTSTTTTATTTCACTTCAAATCTAGTCATGCCACTGAAATACACAGAACAGCAGAAATAAGATTTTAAGAGGCTGAAACTCCTTCACCTCCTTAGCTTTTGGATTTCAATGCTTTTTGCCACATTTTACCCAGCAGCTGTAGAGTCCAGGACTCCCATTGTCATGGAAAAATAAAGGCCTCATTTAACTGCTGGTGGAGCTGCAGTGTGTGACGTGTGTTTGTTAGTCTAAGACATCTGCTCTTTGTGTCAGCTACTAATTCCAGACACCACAGAGTKCTCCCTGTCCCCTGTCAGGCTGCACACAGAGGCAGTGGGTTTGAGATGTACACTGCCCTCCTGCAAAAGRATAAAGGGACAAAGAAAATACTTGTGTTCTGAGGGGACTAAGTGACAGCAAAAGACATACTTTTAGTTGTGGCTGGGAAGTTTTGTGATTAGCATGTGACAGGCTGCTGGACCCTTAACCACTAGCTGCATAAGGATGACTGAGTGCCAGGGAGGCTCTGAACTGTGTGATCTGACAAAAACAGTTCTGAGAGGATGCTGATTTTAGTTGCCAGGCCCACATTATAAGTGCACTTATCATCAGGAGATATTAAAAATATGCAGTGGATCAAACAGCAGCAGCCCTGGGCTGTGCATGGCACTTCCCACAAGTGTCTACCTGGATCAGCTCCCTGCATGGGTGGGGGCCACCTCTGAAGCTCCCTGGTTTTCCTCAGGACCCAACAGTCCCATGCCACTGCCCTTCACCATCCTCCAGACCTCTTGGAGCACCAACAGCCCCCAGCTGCAGCTGTCAGAACAATGAGCCAGCATCTAGGAGTGTCACAGATGGGATTTAAATGTCCAAGAGTTTTATTTTTTTCACTTGGGGGGAAGCTTAGGGAGAATAAGGAAAAAAAAAAAATCAGGATTTGTGAAAGATGAGTAACTTCAGGACCCAACATGTTTTTACTGTAACTCTTAAAAAAAATCAGGGTTTTTTTTTTTTTTTTAATTTTTTTTTATTTTATTATGATAATAAAGAAATTTTGCAGGTTTGACATGCAAAGAGGTTTTGTTAAGTTTGTAGCTGTTTGTTAAGCAAAATATAAACTGGATGGACTGTTTTTGATGAATGTTTACGTAAAATTTACAGTGTCTTGCTTTTAGTGAGRAAGTAAAATTTTCTTTGCTTTGATTGAGGAACTTGATTGTTGGACTTGTCACACAATTTTAACTGTTTGGAAGTCAGATTTCTCAGCTAGTTGTCTCATGAAACTTTATGGAGGGGTATGAGAAGTGAGTACCAGGCAGAACATCTTCAAGATCCAAACWTACATCAAATAAGCTGCCACCACTGGAATGACTGTCCCTTCCCACTCATTGTTAATAAAGCCCAGATGACGATAATCTAGCCCAGCTAGACTTTGACTAATGATTGGATGGCAGAATTAGATAATTCCTACCTGATGATCAAGGTGAAAACCTCTGTATTTTCACAAAGATTTTTATTTCCATATTTGCTCTTTAATCCTGATTATATCTTTGCTTGGGTGTGATTTCACTGAAAAGGTGATGCCTATTTCTTATTGCCCTCTATCGTGTTTGCTTTCCAAACATTGATTTATTTTTGCCTGTAATCATTCAGTAGCTTCGTAGCACAGTCATGTAACACCTTTAGACATTTTAGCATGATGAATACTCTGGAAGGACTGATTGSTTTCTTTGTATAACTGAAATTTTACTGCCTTCTGTCTGGGGACCAAGATTACCAGAACCCTCTACTATATGGAAAAATTGTATAACTGCTTTTACTGTTCTACTAAGTGTTAACTCTTTCTATGAGTTAGGTACAATGAGTGAATTTAGTCTTCATTTAATTTTAATTTGATGATGTATATTGATTTTCCTTCCTCTATACATAAGCATGCCTAAGTAGAGAATGTAATTCAATAGATTTYACAGCTCTGTAAGAAAACAAAGTCACATAGCAACCATAAGAACCTCAAATATGTGAGAAAAGTCTGTAAACAGCCTTATTTTCCAATGGCTCAATCCCAGATTTAAGATAAGATATTCCCCAGTGTACACACAGAAAATATATTTGAGATTATGAAAGTAACAGGATTAACACGATTATGATTCATTTTCACAAAGTACTGGGAAGTAAAGAGCAGGAAAAGACAATGTATGGAATTGGCTACGGCTCTAAAACCTAAAAGTAGGAAAAAAAAATGGGAGTAGAAAAGTTTACTCGGTATTTTATTCAAAAAATTTCAGAATCTGCTGAGATTGGAAAGACCACTGGACACCACATTCTTCATTCCTTTCTTTTTCAGAAAAGAAAACACAACGTTTTTTGTCTCACTTTCCTTTTGGTCCATCTTTCCTCTGCAACCAGAAATATTTAATTTCAGTGTGAATTTTTGGCATATGGCAAAAATTGTATAAGGYGTTTTAACAATTTAGGGCTTCTTGATAAACTAACCAACAAAAACCTATTTCAGAGACAAATTCTGACCCTTAAAATAAAGACTTCTTACTTCTCTCCATTTGAAAGAAATTTGTCTCAGACTGTAATCAGGTTTAACTCAGAGAACAGGYAAAGCACCTCTTTAGTTTTAACATGTTTCACTGCAATAGACTCATTTGCATGCATTTTCACTTTTAAGCAAAAATCAATCTATATGCATTCTAATATAAGATATTTGGATGTTCAATATAATTGCACAGTTTGCTAACAAGTAATTTTAAAGAACCTGACGAGAAATTTAAATGCAGGTGATCCTAGGGCTTTAGGTACTATGACTTCATTTTTCTTTTCTAGAATAAAGSTAATCTCTGTCCTCCAGTAGTGAGAAGTAGGTTTTGATTCTTGAATATGAGTAGTTCAATTTCATTGAAGTGTTTACATGGTGAATTATTTCTGCTTACTTTTGGCTTATCATAAGAACTGAAAATAAATAAAAAATCCACAACAAATCACTGTAGAGTGGTTTATTGTGCATCAYAGCATAGCTGTAATTTAACATGGGTTAGTAAGCTTATTTGCATAATATAAATTTTAGCCTGGTTTTATAATGAATTGGCTGTGTGAGTGCATTGACCCACAACGGGCTACAACATTAAAGTTCAGWAAAAGTGGTGGCATACTACATTTCCTTGTAGCAGCTCAGTGGAATTGCAAATGTAATAGCCAAGAGCATGTTTTTCTSAAAGCATCTGGGAACACCATGACTAGTGCAAATGATCCTTTAAGGACTTTATTTTTGTGTTGCCTTTCAAATTTAATTATTTTTCTTCTATTTTGTATGTGGATTTTTAGATAACAAAATTAACATGGTAAATACTCAAATATTATTTGAGAGTGATGAGGCATTAATACTCTTAATACATATATTAGTAGATTATTAGGTATATTTTATCTACATATGAACAAGTGAATGTATGTTTGGACCACTACAACATGACAGAAAACAAGATACAGCTCCGGCATCTCACATGAAACAACCCTTTAACTCTCTGACAACATTTCCTGACATTTATAGCACAGCTCCTGAGGGCCTTAATGACCATCATGTCAAGCTKAATCTACTATTAATATACCTCACTAGTAAGGAGTAAGTATTATGCTTTTCATCCTGAGTGTGAAAGGACCATATTTCATAAAGAGCTTGACTATAGCGGAGTTATTAAAAGGTTCCCCATAAGGAAAGAAACAGTCATTCCTTTTTTATTCCTGTTCCTCTTCTCACTTTTTTTTTATAACAGTTTCTGTCTGCTTAAACTTTCTTCTCTTGAAAAGGAGYGATCTGCATTTAAATTAAAATACAAATCAGATACTCTAGCAAAGCAAAGACTGTCTATTGTTTTACAATTCTGTGTGGACAGCAGAGATTAGAGTTGAGGGTCATCTTCATGTGGAACCTCCAATACAGTTTCCAGAAATTCCATATTTACATGATGATATTAAGCAAGAATTTTTTTCCATTATTGAAGACACACTCCTAAAACATTCAAGACACAGAATACCCCTTCTAAAACAAGGAAGAGTTGGACAGAAAGGTTTCTTGAAGTGACAGATTAGTTTTGGACATTCATTTTGGTGGATGCAGACCTGGGACATTTCACACAGYAATTGGGTGGTTTTGGTTGGAAATGGTCCCTACTCCTCATCTGCTCTACCCCTTTGCCCAAAGCAGTATCAAGGAGCTTGCTGAGGACCTTGTCCTCTCAGCTTTGGAAAATCTGTCGTCAAGGAGCAAAAACATTAGTCAATGGGCCCTAGACCTCCTTGCCCTTCATCCCTGATGAAGATCTTCTGACCAATCACTCAAAATAGATGCATCCCAAAGAGAGCATTGCTTTTGCAGRTTTTGTTCTGTCTGGGTTSCTCCTGTGTGTATATAAAGGCTAGGATTAATAAGATCCACTATTGTGCCCGGCACCCTTTAGTATCTCTTTAATCAATGAACTGAAATTCRGTGCTTCTTGAGCATGATTCATCTGAGTGTATAGCAGATTTCTAATACAGGCCAGATGAATAGTGCCCCAGGGTGTCTTTTTTTTGCTGAATCCATTGCCAATAAAAGGATCCTGGAGAGATTAGCTCAGGAAGACATGTACACATCTGAAATTAGGTGATATAAATCCTATCTGTGGACTTTTCTTGAACTGATAGTGAAAGAAWTGCCTGTCAAATTCAGGCTTACTGGGTTATGTTGGATGGGTTGTGTGTTACAGGTTATAGGTGGACTCAGTGTCCTTTCAAGAGGGTTATTGTAGTTTTCCTGAATTGA
>NW_026623678.1:187416-208463 GCF_030028575.1 Malurus melanocephalus | reverse complement strand
GACTTAACATGTGACAGTAATTATTTTCACAATACTGAATATGTAATATGTCAGTAATTCACGGTCTGTTGACAGAATAAATTTAAACAAATGAATTTGCCTCTTGTATCTTTTCCTGTTTTCATTGCAGACTGCACACAGGAGAACTGAAATAGATGAGAAAAGAATCTTTTGAGTAATGCATGTTAGTCAGGAAGTATAAGCCTTTTGTGTACAGAATGACAAGAGTGATAGTGTTTTAAAAGCAGACTAGCTGGTATTGGAAAGTCAATCTATAACTTTTTTCCCCCATGCTAAACCAGAGGTTTAGGTAAGTTAATGTCTCAATGAAGAATGCAGTAGTTGCTCTGTTCAAATACATAAATAACCAAGAATTTAAACAAAATTAGAACGTGGATTTAAAGCTTGTGTATGTGGTTATTAACAGTAAATGAAATAAAGGATATTATAAGAAACTCACAGAAAGGAAATGGAGAATCTGAGGAGACCATTTATTTCAAAGGAACAGATCATGAAATTTCTAGGGCACAGTGGCAGATGGCACTACCTGATGTAGCACATGCATGTCCCCACCACACTTCATGAAAAAGCTGTCCAGTTTGCATCATCATGTGGCCACTACAGTTCCTGAGAAACACTTCTTCATTTTTAAAAAGCATTGCCCTCTTTATGACAGACTGTACCATTAGCTCTTTCGGTAATAGATATTATGAGAGTTAAGGACTTTTCCCAATAAAGGCATTTAGAGTTGCAAATCTGTCAATTATCCTTCCTGATTTTAGCTGATTGCTGCTCAAAAATTACTAATGGTGATCTGGTGATCTACTGGGACATGCCCAACAACATCTTTAGTTTGAATTAAATTGAAGTGTGGGGTTTTTTTTTGCTTCATTTTGTTTTATTTTGTTTTTAAATGTTCAGTGTCGTGTGTCACTCTTCTGATCCACAGAGCAATTCTTGTACCAACCTCGGAAAGCAGAACCTCACTCTGAGTGGTTTGAGTTGTTGTTAGCATTTGGCAGTTTAGGTGCTATAACAYGTCAAAACCCGATTCATTCAGCTGGTACAAGAAGAACTGAAGTACTCAGTGAATCTCTCGGGATCTTCACATCTCTATTTCCTTCATAGTTAAGGCCAATGATTGGTGACAGCTTTGTCAGCTCGTCACAATGTCATTGGAGATTCCATGTGGCTGGCTGACTGTAAGTTTTCCTTTTCATTTTTTAGAAGGTACAAGTCAGCAGAAGACTGGGGAGAGATAGTTTTCTTATGTAAGCTGGTAGTGAAAAATGTCTAAATTAAAACAAATTTTTTTTTGACTGATTTATRAACTGTTGACTACCTAGCAATACTGAAACAGAATTTTGGAACAAGGATCTGAACATAGAAGTGCGACTACTCTGTGAACACCAAATTCCTATTCTAGTGCTTTTAAAGCTTCACAGACAGAGCTGAAATTATTTCATTTTAACTTCCACACTGTGTCATGCTGTGATGTTTTCCTTCTTCCTTATGGGCAGGTCATTCTACATATTTCCCACAGAATTCCCACAGAGGACCTTTGACACATTCGTGRAGTTACAAAAATATTTGGATGAGCCAGTCTACAAAAATGGAACAACATACTAAAACCTTAYTGAGAAAAATAATATGAGAAAGCCAACAAAGGCGAGTTGTTGATTACCTTTGTAAGACTGTCTTTTCAATTTCCCCACTGTGGATCTTTCAACAGGGCCCTGATGCTCACAAATGACATTCTATCTGCCAGGACAATACTACTGTCCTGGTATAAATCTGTTGAAAAGTGTGTTCTCAACACACTTGTTATTGCTTTAGAAAGTACCAAGTATGATCTATTAATCTGAACTGTGGAACAACAATACAATTTTTAATCTTTGATGAAAGAATGCGTAATGTTTTCTTTAATCAATAGCTTTCCATAAACGATGCATTACTATGTGGACCATTACTGTGGTCCATATAAAGATATGGACCTGTTGGAATAAGTCCAGGTTGAGGGCCATGAAGGTGATCTGAGGGCTGAAGCACCCCTCCTTTGAAGACTGACAAAGAGAATTGGGGTTGTTCAGCCTGGAGAAGAAAAAGCTCCAGACAGACCTTATATCAGCCTTCCAGTACCTAGGGAACCTACAGAAAAGCCAGAGAGAGACTTCCAACAAGGTCATGTAGTGACAGGATTAGGGAGAATGGTTTTAAACTGAAAGATGGTAGTTTTAGGTCAGATATTGAGAAGAAACTCTTTATTGCGAGTGCGGTCAGACACTGGAACTGGTTGCCCAGAGGAGTTGTGAAAGACCCATYCCTGGAAGTGTTCGAGGCCAGGTTGGGTGGGACTTTGAGCAGCCTGATCTGGTGGACCATGTCCCTGTCCAAGGATGGAGGGTTGGAATTAGATGATCTTTAATGTCCTTTCCAGCCCAAGCCATTCTATGATTCTATGATTCTATGATTCTATGATTCTATGATTCTATGATTCTATGATTCTATGATTCTATGATTGAGTCTATGATTCTATGATTCTATGATATAATGTTATTAGCTATGATTGTTAACTCTTAAGCTTTTTTATTTCACTTCAGTAAACCACAATTTGCTAGGAGTCCTTGCTTTCTATTTTCCCTGTGTCTTTAGGTGAAAATATGTTCTTCCTTTATTGCTAGCAGTTGGTTTGAAATCTAGACATTTTGAAAAGTTTACCTTGAGAATGAGGAAAGAAGTAATTATTCTAAGAGAAAAATTTCAATGTCTGCATTTTTTTCTTCTTACATTTCTTCAGTTTGTAAGTTCATGTCTTCTTCCAGGCACAGGAAAATATGAAAGAGCTCTTGGCAGATTTTTTAAAATTTTCTGTTTAATCAGGAGAGAAATAAACTCTAGTCAGAAAGCAATCTGCCTTTAAGAATGAAAAAAGTCATAAAAAATCATAGAATAGAATCATAGATTTATGAAGGCTGGGAAAGACCTCCAAGATCATCAAGTCTATCTACCAACTGAATATGATCATCCAGACTAAACCACATCAAAAAGTCCTATCATTTCTGCCTGCTTTGGARAAGAAAGTTTTGTGCCTTTGAATGTCTTTTCATATCTGCTGCTAAAGTCAGGGTTCTTAAAGTTGTGCACAGATAAGACAGTATTCATAATTATTCCATCAGGTTTATTTTATTTTAGTCAGGAGCTTTCCTTTCTCAARATATCTGATGTCAGTGCCTTGATTCAGAGAACCCTATACCATGATTTATTCTTAATCTTTGCCTGATTTGTATAATATAAGAAATGTGATGGAATGAGACTACAGAAAGATGCTGCTGTCACAGTAGTTTTAGCATTATGAGTTATCATAACAACACTGATTAAATAATCAGGCTCTTGAAGAGTATGTCACTAAGAAATCGTCGGAGACAGTTTCTGTTAGAATGTTATTTTCACTTTATTGCACTTGAATTGATTAAGAAWTTTTTTAAATTTCTGCAGATGTAACTATATTAGTCATGACATTTAGCGTATCAGTTTCCTGAGGTCACTGACAGATGATAGGCAGTATAAAGGAGGAAAATTTTCATTTTTCAATATTTTTTTGTCAATAGGTTTAAAATCTACCTACTGTTTTAGTTGTCTGACAGGACATATTTCTGCATATTGCTTCGTTCCTTAGTGTAATCAAAAATGGGTGCTCACGGGTGAACAAAATTGAAAAAATGTCTACAAATTACACAAAAACAAGCTTTCCTACTAATGCTCAGATGTGCCTGTTTTGAGAAGATAGGACATATCCTTATTGTGCTCTGAGGAGATTTACCTTTAGACAGTGGGCATCTGAAATCAACCTGGCTTGGCTAAGAACAATCATGGTCAAGGACAGCAGTAGTACAAAACCTCTGTATGGGGGTGTAAGAAATTAAGGGCTCACTCGAGAAGCTGGAAGCTCAYTATTATCAGAGACTGAAATAGTTCATGCCTCAAATATTGATATAAAGCTCTGCTCATTATAACAAAAGCTGTATAAAGAAGCTACAAGCAAAGAAGCCTCACTGAAGATCCCTGACTGGGACCCTGGACTGTGAGTTAAACTGATGAGATTAGATACACCATTGCTCAATCATCTCAGAACAGGGAGAAACAAACAAGGCTGAGGGAAAGGAAGGCATGCACAAGAGACCCRAACACAGCAGCCATGCTGAGAGTCTCCTCTGGTTGGATTTGGGGTGGGAGAGACCCCAAGTCACAGAAGCAAGGTTTACACAGACTCCCCTGCCCTTAAACAGGGGGCAGGGGGAGAAGGTTTTGGGCGTGACCTCTGCTCAGATGCACTGAACACCCCTCCTCCCTTACACAGACTACCGAGCTGTGGAACCCCCAACCCCATAGCCCACATGCACAGGATATTCATGTGAGAGGCAGCTGAGAGGGTATCATAACTCATCAAAGACCTCCCAAAACACTCCCCAGAGGCCTTGCACCACAGGGCTGCACGTGATGCCACAGATCCACAGTCATCTGTACTTCTGTCTCGTCCCCCTGGGTGGACATCCCTGGACATTGCCACCTGACCTGAGCAAATATTAACCCATGGGATTCTATGCTTTTTTCAGGTGCCCTTCACCATCAAAAAGACCAAAAGAAGATCAATAGTTCACCATAGTGATCTACATCGTGATCTAGATGCCTTCTACTTAATCTGTCTCCACCCTACTCTCCCCACGTTCCCCCCCCCCCCTTCCTATTCTCCTATTTCTTTCTCTTCCTTTTCTCTCCCTCATATTAACTATCAAATAAAATCCGTACTATTGTCACTGGCATATTGTCTTGTTTGCACTTTAAGTCAGGCTGAGGAATTAGAATTAGTTCTAATACCTGGACCTTAACAAGTACCCTAAATACTGTTGGAGCTGAGATCAACATATTCCGCTGATCAAAAACCATCCACTACATATGGACAGAATAAATACAGAGTTCTTTCAGAACTCTGTTTTCTTTGCTTAGGAATTTCTGTTTAGATTCCTAAATTTTCACTCCAAGAGGGAAATATCAGGGTCTTCCTGAATAACATGGAGATACTTCCTTATTATTTCCCAAGTATCAGAAAATCTGGTTTAAAAATGTTCAGTGTCTACTTAAATTGCCAAAACTCCATTTACGAAATAAAGTAAGGTTTGATAGGGTGAGGTATCTCATTCCAAAATTTATATCTAAGACAAACAGTAAATAACTTCCACTGGAAGAACTTTTGTCTCTCTATTAACCATAAAGACCTGAATTTAAGTAGAATTAATTGTGTGCTCTTAGGTCAAGCCCCTATAATTTCTGCCAGATACTGTGAAAYTGAGCACCCCAATAAAACYAGCAAGTGTCATCCTTAATTTCTGTCTCATGCTTACTGCTTAAATATTGTATCCAAACTACAGTGATTCTGAGACATRAAAATGTGTAAGAATAACTTGTGGTGAAGTCAGAGAGTGTCTTTGCACTTGTACCATTTGCTCCCAACACTGTGTGTTGACATTGCACATTTTGGAACATTGAGTACATTCTATCTCTCTTTTACAAAGGCAGAGGAGGACCCATCTGCTTTTTGGGCCTGTGATTATGACACTCATTCCAGAATTTTRAAGATCTGATTTCTATGTCTCTCTCAGCCCCTGGATAAAAGGTCAGGCCTGTAGTTTTCAAGTCTTACTAGACTCTGACTGGAGGCAACAATCTGATGGGGTCAGACTYTTCAGTCAACATTTGAATGATATGCAAGAATCATCTTGGAATGAGAATCTCTATTCAATTATCAAATGAAGCAGACACTCTTTTGTTGAGGAATTTTAGTGTTTCTTATGCATCTTACAATAAGGAGAACAATATACATWAACACCCTTCAAGTTTCTGTTTAACTCTCAGCTGAAATGTGAAAACTCAATTAWTTAGATTAAATTCCTTAAAAGTTAYTTATTGCTATGTTTTATGGCAGCTGACCCAATATGAGAGAGTTTTGCAAATCATTCTTTATGAAGAATAAATAAAATATTTCTAACATAAAATAATTTTAATTTGAASTTCACTTTAAAATAAATTTGCCTTCATTTAATATATGATTTCTTCATTCAGCTCTTTTAATAAATTAAGAGTTTCAGGAGGAAAAAAGAGATTTGGGCCTTGTTGGGTCATTCATACATAGAAGAGTACTGCCTGTCTTTTTTTTCTTTTCATTCCATACTATGCAATTTTACGAATCATAATCTTTTKTTCTGCTACCTGGATATCCAGAAGAAGTTCAGTCTTCAAAATATAGTGACAAATTATTAAACCAAAGGTTGCTACAATTAAATAAACAAATAATATAGCATATGAGATAGTCATCAGTCTATTAACATTTCTTAAGGAGTGGTTCCCATCATAAGTACAATTTTCTATTTTTGTTATGATTGTTTTTGTGAAATGTTGTGTCCTTTTTTTTCCTTATCTGTCTCTGATTWTATCCAGAACACAGAGAAGCAATTGTAAGGCTAAAATAGATAGATGATATTTTCCTGGTTACTGAAAGCATATAAATTCTGATTTGTTATTATGACATTTAAGCATACAAACATTTTCACATATGCACACAAATATTAGACCATAGTGAAGAAGAGCCTGTGATTATTTTTGTAGGATTTAAAAATTTAAAATGTAATATTTTGCTTGCCTTCTATGTCACTGAATAACAAGAGTATTTGATAGATATAAAAACTATTTAAAATAAGACTTTTGTCTTTTTGTTTGAAAATTTTAGCTTTCTTCTTTATTATTATAATAACTTAGGCTCTGGTTTCATCAATAAACAAAAAACATTTTGATAAGAAAATTTCTAAAAATCTGTGAAAAATATTTTSATAAAAAATAGAAGTGACCATAGACTTCCTGAGAAATGCATATTCATTTTTATTCTTTTGCAAGAGGCATTACCTTATAGYTACTTTCCCTATAATATGCATATTGATTAGAGAGCTATTGTGTTTCATCCTGATTAGTGTTTCACTAATCTGGTGAAGCAGGAAATGAATAATAAGGATCTAATAAAATTATGGAAAGTCAGTTTATATAGAGCATGCCAAATGACAGAAATTATCCTTTGCAATATAGTGAATACCTCATTAGTAACTCTTCAGATGATTATGGATCTCTTAATGCTTACTTTTCTCATGTTTGCTGCTGGCCTTTTAACAGTCCAGAAATTCCATCACTAATTATTCCCTATCATTTATCAGCTGGCACTCCAAGTCTCGTTTTCCTTTCTAGCAAAAAAGGAAAGTCTTTTAGGAAAATTTTTCTTACAGTGTATTCTTAAGAACAGCAATTTACTTCTTCTTTTGTCTTTTTAATATTTGACAGAAAAAAACTTTGCCACTTTCTCTTCTGCTGTCTTCAGGTGTCAGAGCTAGGTTTGAATGATTTTTCTCCTGGGATTCATTAAAATAAGTACATCTTTCTACTTCCCCTTTCCTGAATCTTTGATGGGTTTCTTTTTCTGTCTCCATTTTGTGTCTCAYAATTCTTACTTCCCCACAATATGTGTCTTGATATTTCCTTGTGAAACTTTCCCTGTGAGGACCCCAAAAATGTCACAAACCAGAAGGGTTTATAAAAACCTAGTACAACTAAAGTAAAATGTAAATCCAGGAATATAATGAAATTCAAGGTCTTCCACAAATATGGAGGTAATAAATACACAATAAAATGGTATATGCATAAGAATATTATCTGTTCATCAGAAAAGAAGGACAAAGAATATTATAATATTTGCAGATTATAGAGAAACAAAGACTCTCAGTGGAAAAGATCAGCTTATGGAAACTCAAAACAAGCTACACATGTGTAAGTCTATGGGGCCTGGTGAGGAGCAATTAGGTGTCAGCAAGGAGCTGGCTGATGTCAYTGTGAAGCYATTGTCATTTTATCTCTGGMACCTCCTGATGATCCAGGGAGGTTCCTGAAAATTGGAAGAGACCAAATGTCATTCCTGTTTTCAGGAAGGGCAGAAAGGAAGATCTGAGRAATTATATCTCAATCCATGTGTAGGTAATGGAACAACTAATYCTGGGAAGTGTTTTCAAACACATAAATGACAAGAAGATGATCGAGATTTGTTGGATGTAAAAAAGAGAAGCCATGTTTGGCCAGCCTTGTAACCTTATGTAATGATGTGACTAACATGAGGAGAGTAGTGAATGTTGTTTCTCTCAGCTTGAATAGKGTGTTTAACATTTTTTCCTGCAACATCTTGATAGATAAATTGTTAAATTATAGATTAGATAAGTGTGCAGTGATGGGGATTGGAAACTGGCTGAACAAGTAGACCCAGAGGATTTTAATCAGCAGCACATAATCCAYTTGGGGACAGGTCATGAGGGCACCAACACTGCTCAGTGATCCTTACCCTTTATTCAGTAGTGGTAGAACACATCTGGAACGCTGGGTTCTATCCTTCATATCAAAACTRGTATATTGCGATGAAATTTGCTACTTGAAAGAAAATCAACCCATTATTTTAATAGGTTTTTCATCACYATCAAATACCTTACCAGATTTTCCCTACCATTTTCTAAGTGTTTTATTTATTTATTTTAAATTCTTACCACTTTACTTCATTAAGCCATAAAATCCCATTTGCTCTTGAAATTTATACTCTTCAGGCACGTGTAGATTGTCAGTACATTAAATTTCTGTAGTTATTGAGTGAAACTACATAATGCTCTTTTCTTTTTTTTTTTTTTTTTTTTTTAATGGCCTCTGTTTTGTACCAGCAAATTGTTCCTTCCCTAGAAGTGCTTAAATACCTAAGTACTTGATTGTGCCCATATATCAGGTGTGTGCTGAGGTAAATGCTTAAATTGTTTAATCAAATAAATTACAGGTAAAGACTCTGCTTCTGGCGTTGTGGACAGAAATATTAAAAAKTCTCTAAGCTCCTGAATGTTATCCCATGCACGTGAATATATCAGTAAATAACCCTTAAAATTTTTATACTGTGTATGGTCAAGTGATAAGTAACAGATGGTGCAAAAACCTGCACTTTTTTTTTTTTTCCTGCTTTGGAGTTTAAAGTATGTCAAGTGTGGCTAAAACATAGAATACCATGTACTGAAGTGTTTTCAGTGATGATCTCAAAAGTGCAGCATTCTAATTTTTTTTTTTCCCAAAGTTAAGCTCCATTTATTATCTCCCTCTTATTTTTTTTTTTCTCCATTCATAAATAATCATATCTACTTTGGACTATGCTGCTGTAAAAACAAAGCAAGATTAAAAGACAATTTTAATCATGAGCTGTTGATTTGAGAGACAGCTTCCAGAGGAATAGTGGGAGACAAACTGCCTCAGACTAGACCTGTGAACATTGGAGGAGTTGCTGGACTTACACCCAGCTCTAAATACCTCTTACTCAGAGCAGTTTGATATCTAGACACATTTGTAGGTAGGATTTTGACTGATTAAGTAAAAATGCTGGTTAACATCTTGACATTCAGAGCCTGACAGAAGAGTGGGCCATCCCTTTCTGCTTATCATGAGATATCTTTGAAGGTTGTGCTCTGCAGCAGAAGTCTGAGTAATAACTTGGAAACAAATCCAGTCAAATTTACACCTTAATATATGGCAAACACATACAGGGACTCGTCCCCAAGAAGGGACTGCCTACTCAACGCACCAGACACATTTTATCCTTCTTGAACTCACACAGCCCTGAATCTTGACCCAAAATGCTTTGCTTTTCAAAACTGACAATTTTTTGGTCCCTATCATTTTTATACATTAGGAATGAAACCTCTGAAGTAATTTCTCCATACCTTCCTTGACTTAGGAGACAATAGCTGTGTCAAGGACACTTTACCAAGCTGTAAACCACCAGGCACTCTGAAGAGGTGAGATTTTCTGAATTTGAGTGTCTGTGAAGTCAACAAAAGGAGCTCCGAGTGCAGGAAGTAGTGTATGAGAAAATACGTCCTCATCTGGGCAGGATAGGAGCAGGGAGCTTAGGACGGGCTTGCTTTCCAGAGCTCCCTCCCTTTTTTTTTCTCCTCTCTGCACAAGGTGAGATGTGTTTGAGTTCCACAACAGAAAGCTGAAATCTGGAGACGTCCCTTTCTCAGGTGTGTCCCTGCGACTACAATCCCACACTTGTTTCCCCACTGCTTTCCCAGAATAATGAATTCTGCGTTCCTGGCTATAAAGCAGTTCGGTCTCAGGAGAAGGAACAGTAAATGCCTCACTCCGAATATTCGTGGCACAGTGGTTAGGTCATTCTCCAGGGTGACAGGAGAGGTGGATTCAGTCCCCTGTAAGACAATCAGGGCTGGGAATGCAAACCTCTCATTTGCTTAGCSAACACTCAAACCACTAGACTATTAAACATAAGACAGTGTCACCTTTACYGGATATCTTTCTCAGAAGAGGACTAAAATGCTCTGGGTCCTGAGTGGGTGGAAGCACCTAACATTTTCTATTAATTTTCTGCACTCTCAGTGGAAAGATAGWCACTTAAAATAGGAGTGGATTTCCCTCTGCTTATCTTCAGAGGCACTCTCTCTCTCCAGCATGGTAGGCAAACTGCAGCCTCCTTCTAGGGCCAAACAGGATGTTGTGTGTAATGTCTAAATTAAGCACCTAAATGAAGTGCACAGGATGATATCCAGGAAAATTAAACATCTTCAGACATGCCTCCTATGTAAGAAGAGTGACATTTGAACYTATTTTGTCAGAAAAACCTTTGGGGAGTCCTGTGCTGAGGCATGCGAATACAGCACTTCTGACCCTGACAGATACTGAATTTTCAAACTTACTTTGCTTGGGTCTTGCTAGTTCAGGCATTCCCCATGCCATACCCCATGGTATGAAGAGCCTGAGGATAGTTTTTGATACCAGGAGTTAAGCATCTAAATCCTCCACTTATGTATGCAAGAAGTAATGAGTTATTCASAGGCAAAGGGCAGGCAGAGCCCCTGTCAACTTAATGAATATTTGGGGTAAAAATGACCTCTGAAAATCAGGCCATTTATTTGAGCACCTAAAAATAGATTCAGATGTTTAATTTTACATATTCAGGTTGAAAAATTTTGGCTAGAGAGTAAATTAATTGCCTAAGGTCACACAGCAAGTCAATGTATAATGAGAAAGTAATAATGAGTGAAGAAAAAAGGTATTTTTAATCTCTGTGGATTTATTGAATCCCAAAACTCTTTTATTAAAAGTGTTCTTGAATATCTCTGTATATTTTTTTAATCGTGGCTTAGCATTATTATTTAAAATGCATTTTTTAAAAAAACTAAAATATTCTTTTTTAAAAAAACTAAAATATTCTTTTTCTCCATGTTTAACCCCGATTGGTGGCATCTTCTTATTGCTATGAAAACAAAAGGTTCAGTCAGATCTTCAACAGCAGATATTTTGTTGCATAGGTAGTTAATGAATGAGATATTTGATTACAAAGGGATAAGTAACCTCTCTGTAGCCTGCAATTAACATTTAACTTGATATGGTCAATAAGCCAAACGAAGGGAGAGTAAACTGAATAAAGAGGATTTTTCTCTCATTAGGGGTTCATCACACACATATGCCAGTGAAGCATACTGTTGTGATTGGCGATTTAGTTTGCASATTCCTATAAAGCTAAGCTTTCATCTGGTCAAAAAGAAATAAAAGAACCCACTCACTCTCTGGAGAAAAACAATATTTTAATCCATTCAGATTTCAAGTGTGTGAAGATAATTTATAACAGTCAAGTGCATTATTAGGCAATAATGATATCTCAGGAAGTTAGTCACTCAGTTCATGCTAAAATCCTGTGAGACTYGAGTGCCTAATTCCCTCACATGCTTTCTACTTTTAATGAGTTCTTGCTTACACACAGACACAGCAAATGGTATCTGCAATATCCTTTTCATGCAAATATAAATGAAACACTTAGCGCTGTACTCTGATTCAAAATATATAAAATATCTGTCTTAAGCAGTTATGCAGTTCAAAGTCAGCTGCACTGAGCCTTTTTTCCTGATGCACAGAACTTCTCAAAGCTGTTTATCATAAACATAGTAATAAAGTAGAATGGTCTCCATATTAAGGTTTGAGGCTTGGGAAATGCATGCTGAATTTCTTTTACTGCTACCAGCTTCCTGTACTACCTCAACCATATAGTTTATATCACAGCATTAAAGATCCCACACTTTCCTTGGCTTAAAGAGAGATTTAAGTCTGCAAGATTARCTTTTTCTTGGTTTTGAGGTTGATTTTTCCTGCTGTGAGCACAACTCTAAGAGAAAATTAAAACAGACAAAAGCTGAGACTGCTAATTTCATGAAATCCTAGATGACAGTATCAAGCAAATGAATACTGATATATGTCATCATCCTGTTATCAAGAATTCTGTAAATACACCTTTTCCTRGTTGATTTCCCTGATTTTTTACCCTGTATTTTTTTCCCATTCTTTTTATAAAACTCTTTTCAAATTTCATATTTGTTGCAGGAGTCCCCAGCATGCATTAGGAAGCGATTGGAATCACACTGAGGAAAAGGATCTRTTTTATATACTGGACCTTCCATGCAAAAGATATAACACTAGTCTATACCAGTGATTGTCTAATCATTTAAATATTACATATACTGAAGAGGAAGTGCAACTGCCACTTTTTTCTATTTTTCAAGGTCACCCTAACTGCAGTTTTCATCTAGGCCATGATTCTGAAGCCAGGATGCAACACTTGGSCAAGACTCACAATCAGTGAAAGATCATAAAATTGTTGAATACTGGCACTTGTTCATTTGTCACATGATCCATACGTGATCTTGTTCTGGCTCTCTTTGCAGAAGAAGATCTCAACAACCCAGAGGAAAATGAGGGTTCCTTTGCTTGTACTACCATGATTACTTTGTTTGCAAAACTAAATTTTCTCATTACAACTGTATGTTCAACACTGTTTCTATTGTGTTTTTATCTGTGGAATACATCATGTGTCAGAGCTTCTGAAGATGAATATGTGCCCAAATTAGGTATCACCTCTCTGTTTTCTTTGTTATGAGCCATACTTGTCCTGGGTATCATTCCAAGACAAAAGTGGCTGCTTAAGGCTGTTTGTTTAAATGAAACCAATAGTAATATTTTAAGGAAATGGATTTTTGTTATAGATAGTAGACATGGTGCAAAATGAAAATCTGCTGCCTCATAGTAAAGAAGTAAAAGAATGGTGTAATAAAGCTCAGTTTGTGGGTTTGCTGCTTGGTTTCTTTGGATCTGTTCAAGAATTATTTGACTTCTAATGATTCAGCCAGAGTGAGTTTGAGGTCTAAAGCACTACCTTTATGGTTATGAATATTATTACTTATTCACAGCCTTAAATGTGGATTTTGTCTATTCCCAYCTTCTATTTCCTTTTACASTTAAGTATTAAAATAGTTTTAATTYTCCTCTTTTGAGACCTCTGTCTTAACTTTTTCTTGTGTCTATCAGCAGAGGACAAAGCATAAGATTGCACATAAATCTTTAAAGAGAAAWGTATGTGTGGTTGTGGAACTTGCTGCTAAGACTGTCTTCACTTATTTTATCCAAAAAAGAAATCTAACAGRTGACCTAAGGGCAGGCTCCTCTGGCTAAATCAATATCTGTGTTCAGTTGTGTTTGTGGCACAAATTATTGTGTCCCATAGGGAGAGGCAAACAGGAAAATTTATTCATTTTACATAAAAATTAGAGAGGAAAATTCCACRGGAAGGATTTTCCTATGTTCTTAAAACTGATCTAAAACTAGAAGGAAATTGATTTATTATTTATTTATAGTAGTAGTTAATTTTTAGAGAATGTGTAATTACAAGATATTACAATATAATTTTAATAATATATTTTGGTACTTCAATTTTAACAAAATATAAACAAGTATCTACAGGAAACTATCAGAGTACAAAGCATTTTTTCACTCATTTTCAGTAAGATATTCTACTTTTATTGCTCTATAATTATTTTAATTTAAAATTTGTGCTGTATAGCATATAAAAGAATGATAAAGTTGGGTTTTTTTCCTACTGTCATCACTGCAAACTAAATCTGGAATTGGAAAGAAACCTCTGGAAAGTGGAAGATACAAAGCTTTTATTTTTTATTTTTTTTCATACCCCATCCCCAACAATAAATATTCTGAAGGGCAAAAGCAGTCTTAGATTACAGTATTGGTTTTCTTTTGCTTTATGAAATCTACTTTGGCTTTCTAGTGTAAGACTGTGCCTTCAATGGGGCTACACAGATGTACACATCTAGGAGCATAATTTGTACACTCAGGCTGAAGAGTGAACCTGCCACATGAATTTAATGCTGTGGATTGATGAGCAAAAAAAAAAAAAAAAAGGTCCCTTTCTTAGCGCTCTCCCCTTCTGTAAGACTGTCACTGATAAAAAGTAAAAACTATGCCAGTAAAAGGATATTATGCTGAATACACCCAGGAAAAGCCAGTGTGCTGAATAAAATAGGGGCATTTTTAGTTGGAGACACTGGAGTTGCAGTTTAGGCTTTCAACTCTATATGRGTCAATAGCAGTAATTTTTTCTATTCCATTACATTCTTATACAGGTTTGCTCACCATAAAACCTGAGTGCATAACATTTATATTGCATGGTSGAATACAGTAAACATTGTGCTGGTGTGTTTTGTTTCACAGTTTAAAATTACTCCATGCAGAGAACAACCCATTTTTTGCCTTTGTTTTTAATCGTATTGCTATTAAAGGGACATACAGACATATTGAGCAAAGGTGCAAGTTCAATGMGACAATAGAGGGTGAAGAAGCAAACTTTACACTCAGTGAGGACATAGGGAAGACTTCTAATTGCCCTCAGTTTCTATGAGGGTTCACAGTTTCAAGACAGATTTCAAAAAACTTTGCTTCCCCTGCAGTCAGATTTCACCCTATGTGGGTCTGTGCAGGATAGACACAGTTCTCAGCGACTGTCTCCACACCAGAGCTTAGTTAATCTTGTAGCCAGGCTGGYTGCAGATCACTGAGAGCCTGAGAGAGATAAGGTCTGTGCCACTGACCATGGCTGAAACCAGGGGCAGCTTTAGGCAGTGAGGCAATGAGGGCTAAACGCAAGAAATGGAGTTTGCCCACATTCATTGTCAGCAATGCAGAGTTTACCCACCTCTYCTGCCTTGCCTGAAAGACAAAACAAACCGATGAGATTACCCYATTTCACTAAAGGTTTTGGTCTAATTCTGCTGGGCAAAAGCCAGAGGCCTCAGTGGAAAACAAATGACAGCTTCACTGATAAAATTACAAATGAGAAAATTACCCCTCTCTACACCCTGCAGCTCCTCTTCCTATTCTCTATCTTCTCTTTTCCTCTCTAATCAACAACAGCACCAAAGGCTAGTAACACACTGTGGTTTGCAAAGATTGCTGCAAACTGGCTGCCTCTCCAGCAAAGTGAAGTGTGCTGCAGGCATGCCTGGATGGCTGGGACGTGCTCCAAAATTTGCTCAGTTCACCTCATAGGATGGTAAAGGCTCTGCTGTGGTCAAGGTGAGGAGGGGGCTAAACAGAGCAAAAACATTTCAATTTACATAGGACCTTTTAATGTTGGGTCCTGACCACACATCAAAAACATTTACTGTTACATGACTTTGAAATGAATTTAAAGCTTTTTGTTTACACAAGATATCAATATCTCAAAATGTTTAATATTTGCTCTTCATTAGGACATTGGCAATTTCCCCATTATGCACAATAATTCCTTTAAATAATACATTTCATAGTGACATGTTAGGGAAATTACTTGCCATGATTTAAGGTTTGCCACCTGTACAAATGAACTGAGATGCCTATAAATATTTCAAAAGATAAAGGTAAAAGTACAAGAACTAGTAAGTATTATATAAGTAAAGAACAAATCAGAAGAAAGAAGGTATAAAGAATGTGTAGGAGAGAAAGAATGGCTGGAATGAAAGAGAATTCAGGCTAATTTTAAATATTCATTCATTTAATGACTGAAAATTATGAAATGGAAGGCGTTGATTGCTATTAGAGATCACCAGAAAGAGAAGCATACCATTTCCTAGCTTTGTAATCTTACTTTGGGATCTCATGTACTTTATTACACATAAAAATTATAAAAATGTATGGATGATGTATACATTGTGTTACTGAAATAAATATATACAAACTCAACACTGAGAGGCTTAAAAAACCTCCCAAAACCCAAATCCCATACCAAATAAAAATATTAAATTTAATGCACAGTTTAAATTATTTCTGTTTGATCTGAGTATATTTTTGCTTTTGTTCTTAATTTGCATAACCATAATCTCATTTTTTGATTCCTCTTACCACAAAGTGAGGAACAAGCAAGCAGGTGATGTTGAGGAATCCAGAGATTCAGTCCAAAAATACAGTGTCCGGCTTTACAGGCAGCTCAGATCCATCTCCTGTGTGTTCAGGATGATGCTGCCTTCTCTAGGACCTGTGCTATCACCCCATCAAACCCAAGATGGTTCAGGTACTGGTGTGCAGGGGCAGCTAGGAGTTGACTGAGAGCTTTTTGAGCTTCTAAGGGTCTTTGATTCAAATATTTGTCCAGCTGGGTGTGATGAGGCAGCTGTGTGACCACACATTCTCCTGTGCCTGCTCATACTTTCTGGTTCAACCAACTTGGAAAACAAACACAGAAATAGCTCTTGGAAGWGGTGTCCCTTGGTTTCTCTGAAGATATTTAGCCCTTGTCTTCATGTTCTCCTGGAAGTGATGCAAAAACCTTTAGCACTGTTTAAATGTTGTGAGGAATGGAAATATTACACATTTCTGAGAAGAGCACGATGCATGCTCCTCTTTCCTAGCACCAGTGAGGCCACTCAGTTTTGCTGCCCTGCAGTAGTGAAGCATGCTGCCCTCATGGAATGCCAAAAGGTGCTTGACAAGCTGAGCATCAGTTAAGCCTATCATTTTAAACGCTCTCTATATTCACTTTAATGTAATATCTTTACATTTTTAGACGTTAAATACACTTTAATATTAGCTTTTGTATCACATGAGCAAAAWAAGTAAAACCAAAGGATCAGATAAACACACTATAGGCAGTATAATATGTACTCTTTGATATTATTTAATATTTATACTATTTGATAACAGCTGTTTCCTCCACAGGAAATGTGGATGAGGAGACCAGTGATAACAGCCACTGCACTACAAGAGAAGGCTTTGGGTACAGTTTATAAATCATATTGTGCTGTTTGGGGAGCCCTAAAGGTTCTATATTGAARGTCTATAATGCATTAGAAGCCTTTCAGCTTTATGCATTTAATGTTTCTTCTTGGTCTGCTCTGATGTGGAAAGCAGGAAAGACAAACTTACTCTTTTTGAGTGTTTCTAGACTCTTATTCTATTGCTAAAGGTACAATTTTATTGTTTTTTTCAMAATACAGCACAAATATGTTCGATGAAAGTCAGTAAAATAACAGCCATTCTAACACTGTGCTCAGGAAATATGGTTTTGTCTCTTTATTCATGGATGTCACGTTGTTTTTTTCCTGGATCTTTGCATGTTTTACCCCAGCAACAGATATGGAAATGAAAGAGATTTTTAAAAAGCAAATTGCTGAATCAGAATGGGGAAAAATAATTCAGAAAACTAGAACTAACAAAGAAAGTTTGCTTCATACTGAATTTGTGCCATTTTAAGTTTCAGTTTTTTAACCCATAGTATTGGTCTCTTCAAAGGAGTGAAATACTTTATCTTCTTGACAGGACAAATTGAGTGGAAAATTACATAAACCCCTCAGCAGATGTTCTTTCCCACATTGTTTGGGAATTTATCCCTGTTACACAGTTCTTCTAAGGCCCATGCCAAGCTGAATGGGGACATTAGCAAACTTGACGATATGTTTAGGTGAGGAGTATGCAAATATTCTCTTACCATCTCCTTATTATTTTTCAGTGCCAGTTAACTTCACCATGGTATTTTATTTTTCTACCAAGAATATCTCTGTGTAGGTGCTAGACATATTATATCTCCATTGCAAATCCAATAAATGAGAACCTGTTTTTTTTCACTGAAGCAAAAGCCAAAGTCCAGACCTCTATAAATTCAGTTTGCTATAATGAATGGGTCTTGGAGTCAAAGCTGTCAGGCAACAAACAACAGGAAAAAATAACCCAATTCCAGTTCCTACTGCCTGCAACATATCTATAGCTGCATAGCATACTAATTTCTGCAAATCAGATGGTATCTTCAAAATTATAATGCACACCAGCAAGTTAAACATCTGTATAACAATAAGATTTGTCATCCATCATTCAGTGAACAGCATAAGGCAACTTACTCTCATCTAGTGCCAAGTGACATCTATCTAGATTGTCTGCCTGTCCATTTGACTCTAAACCTTTTTACAATCTTTGATCCAGACTGTTTTTAAAAACTATTATTCCATTTTTTTTAATGTTCTACTACAGCATGTGTGAAGCTTGTGAATGAAAACAATTATATGTTATAACTAATGTACAAGGAACATCTATTCAATAAATATCCATTATTCCTGCTTATTCTTTAGCAAACATGGTGAATTTCACCAATGAAAGTCCCAGTAGAATAGCAAGAGAGATTTACAGCYCAAGCTGAGGAAGATACATCTGCAGCTGAGAAGTGCATGAAGAGATACACAGGAATCTGGGGATAAATCAACAATTCCATGCTCTGGGGTGCATTCACAAAGCAATTAAAGACTACCTGCAGAGAAAAATGTCTCAGCTGTTTTCCYTGTATTTCCTTGCTCCTAAAAATACATCGAGAATTGGGACAGTGGAAAAAAGAGACTGAAGAATTGCAACAAGAGATGAACGGTAGTGGAAGTTTTCTCCACTGGGATTAATTAATTAGTCTTCCTTGGCCTAGGAAGAATGGCATAAAGCAGATTCATTGGATCTGAGAATTCGACAGAGCCTGATGTTTTTAAATAGAAGCAGAAATTTTCACAGGAGAATACTCAGGAGAAACGTGAATTCCTTTTGTAACAGATAAATGCTGTTTGTGATGTTTCCAGTACCAAACCTAAAGGAGGTTATTTTGGACATGAAACATTACTGCACTGATTTGTGGTTACTCTTAAATCATTCCTGGAGCACTATCATGGTGAGGTGAGTTTGCCAGCAACGTTGGTGCATAACCCAGTATMACTGCTACATAAAAAGAATATTTTTCGATAGTACAGGATGAATATAAGGAGCAAGAAATAAATTTCTATTTAATTTACTGTAAGTAAGAATAGTTACCATGATAAATAATGGTTATCTCTCTAAACTAATGTTAGAGACAAACACAGAAGATATATACTATGTTAAAGGGGATTACAAAAGCAAATATGTAAATCAATGGAGTTTTCCATTTTCCCATCCCACTTCCTCCATCGTCAGCCCAGGCAGATCACAGGCTCCTCTGCTGCTGTGACTCAGCCAGGAGGTCCTTGAGAAACACGGCTGGACAGCTGCAGTCAAACCAATTTTGATAATCATATCCTTGAAGGAATATCTCACTGACTGCCAATTGGGAAGTCSATTTTGTAGTGAAAACAGACCTCTCTACCTTCAGACCAAGAGGGTATAAAAGAATAAGGAGGAAATGGTGAGATTTTGCTACAATCTTCCCTATCCATAATGCTAAAGACGCCAAAAAAATAATTTGCAAAGCTATGGTAGGATTTTGCTAGCATTTCACAGGGAGCTTAATTAACAAAATGCAACAAGTTGACAGATAAATTTAGATGATGCAGCTCTCTTTTTATTAGCAGAAGTTAATTAGTTAGAGTCTTCTATTTATGGCTCTTGTACTGGGACAAATAATAGTTCCAAACTTTTCAAAAACATCCTAAGTTCAAAAGTCACTCAGGCTCAGCTGTGTAAAAGAATTTATGGTACTTCTTTGCTTCCTGGAAAAATGGAAAAAAAAAAAAAAATCTAGGTGACTTAGTTGCTCAGTCCTTTCCTCTTTGTGCACTGAAGTTGGATCTACAAAAGCACTCGTGCTGAGTACTGCTCCTTCAGCTTTCCTAATACAGCTGTTTGTCTTCCTCACTCCAGGCTGAGCAGCCAATTGAGTTTGATACTGGGGTCAGCGTAAAACATATGGAAAGGCTTAGACTCTTGGGAGGCAATGGTGAGCATGCCAAGAGATGTCTGCAATAATGGATAGAAGATGCCACAGGAACAGCGTGTCATACATCCTGGTATGCTAAGGCTGCAGAAGGTAGCACAGTTCTTTCCCCAGCTTTCATTATTCTAAGCTATTTCTGTAAACTTCTCGAGAGCTGCTAAATACAATAAAATACATTTCCAAGAGGATATGCTCACTGATGATTTCCTAATCCTTAGGCTTGTGGTCTAGGTTACATGGACATGTTCATGTAGACTTTTTCTGGCCCACTGAGAACATCCACTGGAGTGGATGGCTTCTCCAGTGGTAATTTAAAGGCTATTATTCAAGAATAACAGATATCACATTAGCAGTCTAAGTACAGAATGAGGTTGGATTTTGACACTGAAATAACTTTATGGACTTAGAGCACTTTACTGAATTGCTTGAAATCCAGGACCTAAGGTCTGTAAGGAGAATTTCTATGTTTCTAACCTATGTTATTGTGTTTTTAAGTATGGACATGGAAAGAATGAGATAAACTCCAAGAATCTTATGACAAAAAGTAATATTGGGCTTTGGCCTGAAGCCTTCATCACTGTTGCAACACAAAATTTCTGTTGGCAAAGCTAACAAAAAGAGTAAAAATCTGAGTTCAGACTGCATTAAATAAAATGTGTACAAGTGAATTTTGACTTATTCTACAGTCCCTGAAATGAAAGCATAACAATAATAATTATCTGTATTCTATGTATTGGATACTCAGATGGTAGAATAGAGCTCTATGGCTTCTAAAGAGATGCTAATTTTCATGATCTTTCTTTCTTTCTTTCTTTCTTTCTTTCTTTCTTTCTTTCTTTCTTTCTTTCTTTCTTTCTTTCTTTCTTTCTTTCTTTCTTTCTTTCTTTCT
>NW_026623678.1:185227-187401 GCF_030028575.1 Malurus melanocephalus | reverse complement strand
TCTTTCTTTCTTTCTTTCTTTCTTTCTTTCTTTCTTTCTTTCTTTCTTTCTTTCTTTCTTTCTTTCTTTCTTTCTTTCTTTCTTTCTTTTCCTTCTCTCCCTTTCTCCTTCTCTTGTCTTCTGTTTTATTAAACTAGATCTTAGTCAAGGCAAAGGCACCATTTACTGTAATATGAAAATACTTGTAGTGGAGAAGGTTTTTGATCATATGTCCCCTTTAAAATACAGTTAGATCTCTTAGAAAATTAAATCTGGCACAGAAAAAAAAATCTTTGAAAATCAGCTCCAGGTCATATAGGTGTGTTTTGAGAATTTTATACTCAGTATACGTTCACTATCTGTTCTGTAATAAGCACTCAATTTTTTTTTGCCTGCTTTAATATTCAGCATCCCTGAGGCTAGAAGATTATATGCAAACAATTTTAATAGCACAATTTCTCTCCATATTTCCAACACAGCCTGTCAATAAATCAGGTTTAAAAAAATCCCAATCCTGTAAGGTAAGACAACATTTGTGATGTCTCCACTTGTATTTTAGATATTTATTATAAAATGTTTGTAGCATGCAGCATTGGAAATGAGTTTTGGTTGATAAAAAGAAACAAAAATTGCATCCCCTATAATGTGGGACAAATTAATATTTTCATAAACTTTAATATGGCTTGATAGAGACAGGAACTCAAAATCAGTAGTATATTTTATTCAGATCTGCTCCAGGTGATGCATATCCACAGATAAATTTAGTTTTATCTACTATGAATGCTGTTGAACTCTCTAGTTTATTTCCTTCTGTGCAGTAGCATCCTTAAAAGCACCCCTTGACAGTTAATTGTTTGAACTCCCTCTAGACCYCTCTGTAATAAAAAGCAATAGATTCCTGTGGGACATTTGTTTTATCAGCAGCCCCTTAGCTAACACTCAGGATGAAATCCTCCACTGACTGTCTGTTGCACTCATAAGGGTTTTTCCAGGCACTGATAGAGGAATAGGAACCTTTCTGGTCAGCACACTCATTGTTTAGCAGCCCTACAGCTACAACACCTTGTGTAGTTCTGGAGCTCATGCTGAGGCCAGTAACAGCCACTTCGTTTAATCCCTCATCCGATAACACATCTCTAAGTACCACAGTCCTCTGCACCCAAACATTAACCTTGAATTGTTTCTCTGAAACCTTCAAAGAGGAAGCTGCTTTCATAATCTGCATTCACCTGTGGGAACAGGTCCTCCAAAGTTATGAACCTGCACTCGCCATTAACCATTAACACCTTTGTTGGTCTTCAGCAAAATATTTAACTTTCCTGTCTTAGAAATCTGCCTTTGGGAGACATTCTTTTGGAAGCTGACCAGCTCATTGTGGAAAGARTTACCTTTACTTTTGCCAATTGACTTTGTTGGTTGAGGTTCTGGAAGGATACCTGTAACTCAGTGGCTGAGTTCTGCACAGTAACATCTTTGACCACTACTGCTAGATTAAAAAAATTGCCTTACAAAACTGCTGCTGCAGCCTTGTTAGGGTGATGGTCAGAAGCAGGACGTGCTGAACAGATACTGGTGGTGAATGTGTGAGATAGCCAACCTGTGTARTGGATAGAACTGTGTATTAGCTCTTTCAGGACACAGTTCATGATATCCTGAAGTAGGTGTCTGAAACAGGGAAGATAAATTACACCTCTGCTGAGTCTGCAGGGAGTCCAGGCTGATTAGTTTAAATGTTGATGTCTCTATTGCAGCTTCATAGAGATAGCAGAGAAGAGCCACACAAAAGGAATGCCTGCACAGGAGTGGTTATTCCATTTCAAATGCAATCCAAACATGCAGAATTATATTCTGTTTATACAGTTTTGTCTACTTCATGGATGTTAGCACAGACATTTTACCTAGAAATTGCATTTTTATACCCCCACTTGTTATAGCTACCCTGATAAACATTCAGTGATTTTTGGCCTTTTTTTCCTTATGAGATATAATCAGAGTGGATATTTTTAAAATAAAGAGCAACACTTTATTTTTGGAGTTTCAAAATTAGCATATTCCTAGGGTCTGGTGGAAAAAAAAAAAACAACTATATTAATCTGCCAAAAAAGGGACATGGTTCTTAGATTTATAAAGTTGCCAAGAAAAGATGGAAAGGAAAGGAGAGGAAAGGAGAGAGGTTCGGAGAGGTTCGGAGAGGT
>NW_026623678.1:161299-184880 GCF_030028575.1 Malurus melanocephalus | reverse complement strand
TGAATAGCCATCTGCCAGTCATGTCATTCTGGGATATAGTTAGTTGATATGCAAACACTCATATTGTCCACAAATAGTTAGGAGTGCTACTTTGCCCCAAAACTGTCAAAATATACTTTGGTTGTTATTAACCATTATTGTTATTTCCACCATTTTATAATGTTATCTCCTATTGACAGGAGATGAACCCAAGCTAAAGATATAACATTTTGTTCATGTTTCATTGATTGAGTACATTTGTTCCACACTTTGGGAGCATGCAGGGTTAGAAAAGCAGCTTCAAATTTGCCTGTACCTGAATGTTTCAAAATCAGCTACTGAGGCCGGGCTTTCAAGCCAGGCTGAAAWTACAGGTGGAATAATTTCTTATGAAGTATATACCATTGCAGTATTGCTAGTAACATCAAGGGAACTGATGTTTTGAACCTGATCAGTTGTTCCTCTAATTTAAGAACAGTCCTAACTGTGAGTAATGCCAGTGTCTCCAAAGCAAAATACAAGAAACACTGAAGTGAGGCCCTATTTAATTATCTGCCTGATGAATRGTGCCTTTTTCCTCTTCTTTAAGTCTCTGTTTATGCCTGAAGCTCAAAATATTTCAAYGTTTTCCAAAAGAGTTGCTTGAACTGTGTTTTAACACTCTTCACTATAGAGCTATATGGGTTATTTTTGTCCATGCACACATCAAAATTCTTTTAGGGATTCATCTATAACAGTGAGTTCCATAGAATTCTTTTTATCCAAAATACACATTTTAACCCATTTTGGTTTTTCTTCCTTGACATCTCRTTGATTACCATTTGTTCTTGCATTCCAATGAAATGTAGGTAGGATTTTACAAAATACCTGTTAATTTGCCATAAAGCAATACAAAAATCTTCTTTGCTCCAGTGCTATTTATACAGCATAATTGTACCCAATTTGCTTTTCTTACAGTGTCTATGCATTCTCAATTTTATCAGATCCAGAAGAGAACTCCCAATAAGTGTTACCAGTTTGGAAGAGATTTACACTGAGTTCATGGAATCTGAAGGAATACAGAAGTTTGTTTTGGTTGGTCTTTTAATTTTTTTTTAATATTCTGAATGTCTTTGCCAAAAATATTTTTTAAAAAATAAAAATTTGCTTAGATGGTGGAAGGAGGGGAAACTGTGGYATAAATGGATGACATAGTTTGAAATTCTCAGGAGCAGAAAAGTTTCCATGTAGGCAAAATGCAGGCAAACAYCACATACTAAACTGCACTAGGAAGATCTTGTGTCATGTTTGGTGAGGAATGTTGTTGACCTTGGAATATATTCCTAGAGGCCTTCACAAAGAGATGTGCTCACCCTGATGCTCCTCACTGGGGTTGTGGTGCTGTTGCTTGAGCTCACGGAGTGATAGGAAATACAAGTTAGGGTTTAGCACGAGTGTGACTGTATTATTTTTGGACTCTGAGCAGAAGCAAGCTACATTTGTAAAATGCATTGCTTCAATATACTCAGCTTTCTTAAAAATGTTTCAAGGTAACCCAAGAGAAAACAGTGTTTTCTCCAGAGAGTGGACTGTGAGAATTCCAATCCTCAAGGGGCCTGGTATAATCTCGGTGCCCAGAGTCTTAAACTTGTGATAAAAAGGTTGCACTTTACTGAGGCAGTCATAGATTTCAAATGACTCCATTGCAAAAGAGAGTGCAGTAACTTGACCTGCACTTTCCATAAGTCCTTACATAAACAGGTAATTAATTAGAAATTAAACATTTTGAAGCTGAATGGGAGATTACTTAATGTAATGAAATAATGGATTTTATCTTTTCACAAGAGAAACCTTTTTTAATTTTTTTTTTTGCTTATCTCATTCAGAAAGATTGGCATTGCAGAACTTAAAATTTTCATTGAAAAACTGTCTCAGAGAAAAGTCTTAAGATTTTCTGGTTATATTTTATTCTGTAGGCTCTGTATGTTTTATTTTGCTTTAGGCTTCACTAAAATGATTCAACTTTCATAAAACTCTTCTGAGGAAAGGAATTTAATTAAAAAAAATAAAATCAGACTGAATCAAAGCCCAGGACTATGAAAACAGTGATAATCCTAGCAGTGAATATTACTCTGTCAGTGTGCTTGTCTAAGTCCATGATGCAGAGCCCTGACAGTACAGCTGTGTTCTGCAGTTGGGGCAAAACCAAGGACTGAAAGTGCTGTGACACCAGAAATCTCTGATGTTCCTGAGCACCTGTGCTTACACCAGCAACACGGCTCGTGGCACGCTTTTATCCTGCTTCTAAAATGTTTATTTGGCTGATACAGATGCACCCATAGTAGTACTGAGGTAAAACATTGCCCCTGTAGTACTGAGGTAAAACATTGTTATTGTGGATATGAGCTCAGAGCGTATAAACTACATTCAAATGAAAAAAATCTTGGTAACAAAGGACTTTGCCTAGTAAATCACTCAAGCAGTGCTCAGTGGCGATCATGGAGCCTTGCAGGACTCAGGATAATCTGTACAAAAGAGTGGGATCCAGAGAGAGCAAAGGATCCCAGTGCACTGAGGCAAGCACAGGCAGTGTGTCCTAAAGAGGTGGAGCTGAAGTGGTGAATGAAATCTGATAAACTCTTCTTTGGTAGATGGTTTATGTCCTCACTGTGATTTCAGTGGTTTTAGCAAAACGAGGCAATGAACTTGCACCTCAACCCTGCAGGAAAACCTGAATTGCTTTGGAAAGCTCTGGCTACTTCAGTGTTTGCAGGGACATAGTTTTTCACAATGCAGTTAATCCAGTGCAGAAGGACAAAAAAATAAAACCTTCTGTCCTGAGCTACCCTCACTCTGAATGGTTCTACTTCACAGCAGGGCCAGTGAGGTACAGGAGGAATCACAGTCAGGCACAGGCTTGTGAGATAATCTGAGAAAAAAATTCTGACTGCAGTAACCAGCCCTGTGAATATTTCTGGGGAGTTCAGACAACGCAAGCTAGAGACAAGAGAGGTTTGCTGCTGCACTTACTGTCATGTACACCACACATTTAGTCACATGTGTAAAGCCACTTGATACCAGTTAGAAATTTTTTTGTTCATTTTCCCTTCAGAGCCATGGTAGCCATAATGTCCAATCCTYGGTTAAGGGAAGCATTTGTAATGATGTGTGCTGCCTCTCTCTTCCCCTCAAGAARTGGGGCTTCATCTACTCTTGAGCTGAGTGACTGCAAATGTCTTAAAACTACCCCTGTTTCTCAGACCTATGCTTTCTGGGTGTGTGCTGTGTGGTACAGACGTGGAGCTCCTCATATTTCAAAAGGGTGCTGGAAGGCACGCACCTTTCACAAGGTTTGCTGAAAAATAATAACAGCAGAATTGTTGTTATTGCACACAGCTGCTGTTACCTGTGAAACAGCTGGACCTTTGGGCATTCCGATTCTCCTTTTCTGGACAGACAGACAGGGTACTGGAAGGTAAGGGGAACTCTCAGATGCAGTGAAGCAGGATTAATCAGCAGCAGCTAAACCACAGACCCTGTACCTTTCATTCAGTAGCACAGATGAGGAAAGTGAAGTTGTGTTGGGGGAGATGATGAATTCTGTGAATGTTATGGGCATCAAAAGTATTTACCAAGAATATGGTTGTTCRTGCAAGAGTTTAAAAAGTATACTTTCATTTCTAGCCTTCCTGATTAKGACTCACCTGGTAGTGGTCAGATGTTAATTTCCTTGTTTTYCTTTACCAAKACTGATTAGGAGGTGAACTGCTCATTTGTTTTTTTCTCACTGTCATTGTTTTACTCAGGAGCAGTATAAACACCTAAGTGGCAATGTCATGACTGAAGGAGARTTAAGCACACTAATCTGCTCTCCATGCCAGCTATTAATATACTATATATCCTGTCTTCACTTCACTTTCATATTCATTACTTCTTTAATGAAAAAAAAAAGATATTTTAATGGTCAAAAAATTCTAAATGATTAATGGTACATCRGTTAATGACATTTTTAAAAGTATTTCAGGCTGGAAATGTGACACTACAATCATTAAAAATCAGATTCAATTTCCAAAGGTCCTAATCTTAAACTTTATACGGCTGGCAGAAACATAAAATGATATCCCGTAAGCACGGRTGCTTCTGTATGATGGAAAAGCTCAGGAGTTTTGTGAGTGCTGCCAGAAAATAATGTGTTCTCGGAAATTCTGGAAGTTGAGCAGGAAGATAACTGATGAGGATATGACAAGGCAAATGAACAAATTGTTCGGTATAGAGGAATGCTTAATACAGAGAGATCTTTTTCTCTGAGACATTGTTTGGGGTCCAAGAGGAGCATAATGGYTCCAAATGGATAAAAACAACAGTAAATCCCATTCTCATGCATTATGCATAAGCTCTCTCTATTGGAGTTTACACCACCATCTGGTGTTTAATTATTCCCGCTTTACACCACACGGTGGTGTGAATCTAATGAAATGAATATGTACATTATAATAATTTGGTGCATAGATTCTGGTTTGCTAATTATTAGGTGCCAGGCTTCCTTTTCTAAATCTGAAAGTTTAAATTCATTCTAAAAAAATAACTGTTTCTGTAGGCTTTCACTGGCAAATACAACGACAATTACTTGTTCCATTCTCTAAAGATCCATTATTTCTATATGGCTGGTTGAGTTTCTCTAACATCTGTACAACATAAATTAATTATACAGTAGTGTCAGAATTCCCATTACCATACACTGTCAGTACTGTTAGAAAGGACCTCGACTATCTGCTTGTAGTTTAAAAAAGTGATATACATRCATGTATATATATATATATGTATATAAATATATGTATTTATACACACACTTTGGTAYTGAAGGACTCTTCCTGTCTCCCTTGCTGACACAGTGACTGTCACTATCGGCACAAAGTTTTGCTATGTATATCCGTGCAATTTTTTTTTTTTTCCACGTTATCACCTGTAGACCATTAGATTTCAATCTGTCATCAGTGTATCTGAAACCAATATCCTGTGTTATTAGTTAGGATGGYAGTTTCTACCTGGCAATAAGCCCTGCTGTGAAGAGAGAGACTCCTCAGCAAGTGCAGTGTTCCCAGTGCTCCCAGAAAGGATGYTGAGAAATGACTGGGTCCCCCATTGACAAATAGGACTGTCCACATATTTTTCTGTTGGTAAATTTTCCATAAACTGAGATAGAAAATATGGAAAGTAAACAGGATTTTCTGCAATAATCACTAAGAAAACTTGGAAGGCTTTAACAGTTTGTTCAACAGTGTCACTTTCTACCAGATGAGGGTTATCTGGTGCGATAATGTTGTTAAGGGATATTCAGATAACCACTGTATCCAGCAATGTAATCCTTCCTTATATCTAACAAATTTAATCTACTCTTCCATGCTTTGGTATATTTTTGAGCTCAGTGATTTGTGAACTTGTGACCAAATTCACAAGGTTCACTATGGTATTTGGCATTAAAAACATGTCTAAAAGATGCAAAAGTTCATATTCCAGAGATATYTGAGAAAATAAAACAGAATGGGAAGAGACTCTGAGAGCCCAGAACAAAAGCATTTTGATGTGGTGGATTGGTGTTTTATCCACCCTTGAAATTTTTCCTATTAGTTTTACCTATTCTTTTCCTTGATCTGTATTTTAGTAATCTTACAAAACTAAGAARGAGAAAAATAAGAATTAGAAACCATACTGCTCAGATAATTTTCAGTGAAGACTAAAACCTCAGTTTCATATTATCTTCACAATTGAAATCACCTCATCTTTCTTCTTTCCTTCCTCCCGTTCATGAAAACTTCAATAACACATATTAATTTGTAATCAATTCTTGTTAGAAAATGAAGACAACACCACAGTTTAGAAGAGGATTTTTCACTCTTCTGAAAGAAACAAAAAATCCTTGTTAAACATTTCATTCATTCTTATGTGTGTTTTAAATAGCATTCTTTTGAAATTAATATGTAGATTTAAGTGGCATGGAGGAAACTATAGTTTATAGCAGACATTGCAGAAAGTGTATGCTTTATATTTGTAATTAATGTACTTATCCATAACATGAAAGAATTTCTTTCACTCTGCCAACTTTCAAATTTTTATGAATACAATTGAAGTAGAACTTCTATTTTTTTCTAAATAATAAGTAATATTACCAAATCTGAATGCTTGAAAAATATATTACTTATAGTATCAGCTACAAAGCAAATAACCTGTCATTTTCATTTTGTTATAAAGAAAGGATAAATACCATTATATTTATAATTTTCCAAATATCCATATTTGTGTATTATAAAAACTAAAAAAAAAAAAAGAAAGAAAATAGGACATTTCTCTATAGTCTCAGTAGGTAACAAAAAGGGATATTAATAAAAATAAATACTTGCTTTTTGTGTGTATATAAAATGGCGATGGAAAGAATTTGAGTAGAATAATGATTGTCTTAGAAATAAGTTCACCTTTTAAGACAAAACTGAGTAAGAAGCTATCAAAAAGTCTAACAACATCCAGCAGTTGCTTTTGATGCAGAGTATGTTGTTTCCCAACTACTCCTGTGTCCCAGAACTATTCTGTACTCACTGGAGTCCTGGAGAAAGTGGGAAGTTTGTGCCATTTGCATCAGCTCTGTGGGCTACCAGGGAATCTCAAAAAGTTTGGGTCATATTTTTAGTTCTTGAAGAAATCAAGGAAAGGACGCTATGGGGTTAAACTTGGTATTATCTCATCAGCATTWTCTCATCAGCATTCAGTACCACTGTTATGCCATGAAGGAGGAAAAATAACAGAAATGTGAGAAGAGGAATAGATAAAAGACAAGCACTGAGAGGAAAAACATGTTGTTTCTTAATTGAGCTGGAGGAGGGGAAATTGTTGCTTGCAGCTCTCTTTTGATGAGAAACCTTGTGCCCATAACTATGTAGGTTAAAAATATAGAGCTATCTCTAATAGCCAGTCACATTGTAATTCTTACGTGGTACATCAGTGGTGAAAATTCAGGAAGAAAATATGAGGARGAARTGAGGAAAAATATAATTCAGCAATKTGAATATTTGTAGGAAGTACAAGGTTAATTTATCTGACTGAAAACATCATCATAGCCCCTTTGAAGCTGTGTATATTTACATCAGCTGAGATTTTCTCTCTGTTCTTCTTTCTCCCAATACCTCAGTCCCTTTCTCCCCACCATATCCCAAAATGTCTCTGATAGTGTTTGTAGTTCCATACTGTGCACAAAATGGCAAGTGGGGARGACCCCACAGACTTGTAAGGGTGTTTTTATTCGGAGTTAAGACATTGTCTCACACCTGACTTTTTTTTCTGAGCCATCTAAACTGCACATCTTATTGTTATAAGATTTTTTCTTCCTTTTTACTTTTTAGACACAGTATCCCTACCTATTATCTGGGCTGGACTGGAATTAAACTCACCAGAGTGAATTCTGAAATGGAATTTTCAATGTATTCTATTTGCAGACTCAGAATAAACATGGCAAGAACAGCCRCTGTAATGGCATTTTGGCATTTCGGCTCACAGGTGGCAGGGGAAGGTACAGAAACTGAAAAAAATAAACAGAACCACCCCCTACAAACAAACCAGTAAACTAAATGTCCTTGAACTCAGCATAAAGGTTGTGCTTGGGGCAGAGGCTTGGTACTGCTCTTACTGTAMCTAATCCTAATGCAATGTTTTCTAATTATAGAATAAACATCCCCTCTCGGATGGAGCTGCCTGTCAGCCCTCTCTACAGGAGAAATGGCCATATGGGCTGCTCTGCAGACGGCTGGGCAGTGGCATGTGTACAGCTGTGCAGGACGAGCACCCAGGTGTTTCAGCCTGCCTGTGATAGGCAGCAGCAGGCAGCTGGGCAAGGCTGGGGAGGATACTCAGTCAGGGTGAAAGAAACCAGCAAGATGGGATTTGACAGCAAATAGCAATAATAATAAATAACATTAATGGATAAAAATAAAGTGATTTTTTTTTTCCTTTTTTTTTTCTTTCCTGGTCAAATCAGGGTTTTGCATAAGGAACAAAGTCTGATCTTGCTTACAATTTGCTGAGACTGTAAATAAGAAATATGAATATAACACRAGGGTAGGTATCCATGAGGCCGCTCAAAATCATGTTAAAAATAACAAAAATGATGGAGTTGCTTTGCTGCCACATGAACTAAATGAGCATACCTGAAACAGATAGATAGCCCTAATTTCTATCCCCAGATTTTCTCAACTCCCATTCCTGGATCCTCTGCTACCTGATTCCAGTGGCTCAGCTGATAGAGATTTTCAGTCCTATGCTAAATATACCACTTAGACCATAGGGAATGCAAAGTCACCTCACTGCCTGCATCCAAGTTTCTTTTGACTTGTGCTGATGGAACTGCTATAGAAATCTGAACTTCTTTCTGTCACAGCTGAATCTGGAAAAGACACATTTTATGCTAYCGTCAGCTGAATCCTGCACACAGCTGCATCCAGATTCAGATATATCCATATACACAAATAACAGTGCTGTGAAGCTGTGAGCACAAAGGAAATACAGATTGAAAAAGCTATTACAAAGTGCCAGAGAGTGTTTTGTGTTATACAAAAATACTTATTACTAAGTATTRGCATTGCTTACAAAGCTTTAGAAATGCTTTAAAAGATGCTTTAAACCAATGCATGAATATGATGAGCAGCACCTGTAAATATTTTTGATTATCAGTTAATATATGTAGACTGGTTTTTTGTTTTGGGCTGAAAAACTTAGAAGAATATTTTGAGAAAAATACATTTTTAAACACAGCAAAAACTAGCATTATAGCTAACAGATATGCAGTTTTATTAAATGTAAAATAATACATTAATGAATACCAGTGTTACCTTTTTTACTTTTAAATGTTCTCTTACACCATATGACTATTGACCTTATTATACATTGAAAAAAAAAAAAAAAAAAAAAAAAAAAAAAAAAAAAAAAGAAAAAAAAAAAAAAAAAAACCAGAAAATTTAGAATGTCAGCCTAAGCATCTTTGAGCTTGTAGCAGTTGTGGACTCCCCACTTCTTACAATAATCACCCTAAGCCTGGCAAACTTTTAATTAGCACAATGGCCAGTATGTCAGGAGTCTGGACTGAGGAATGAAGTAGAAGTGAATTAAACACATAAATTGAGTTTTGGTCATTAGTTTTTTTAACAAGTCAAAAAACATTCATCCTCTTAATCTTGACAAGAATTGAGTGTTATAGTAGGTCAAATGTAGAATTCATCTCATCTAAGGGTGATCAAAAAGAATTAGATTTCTCCTTGGAACTCTCCTTCTCTTCCATGAAAACTTTGAGAAAAGTTGCCTTCTGGATATGCCTCTTTGTCTTCAGTTATCACAAAAGGAAACGTGACAGATTCCTTAGACTAGGCTAGGTCTGACATAGCATCACTAAAAGGGATGAATCCCATCCTTGGGGTGAGACATTAAAAAATGCTTTCATGACTTCCATGTTCAATTTRCACAGGCTTCCCAGGAATTTGTGTTTCCCAATTACTTCTATTTGGTGTTTACTTGAATTCCAGGTAAATTAATAGTCAGGTACCTTACCAAAATCCAAGTAAGATTATGTCCTTAAATTCTCGGTGAGTTTTTTAAGCATACCTTACAATTTCCTAATTTTTTTTTTTTTTTTTTATTTTTTTGTTGTCTCATCCTTGGGAAAGCAATGCAGAAGTTGTATGCGTTCACATGGGGATACTGATTTCAAAAGTATAACAGAAGAAGAAACATAGTAGAACCTTCAATAAAACTGCTCAAGGAAAGAGAAAGTGAGCCCAATGAACTTCCATTGCCACAAAACCCAAAATTTCCTTCTGTAACTAAGGATCAGTGATTTTTCTATAACTATTACATGAAAGTAATTCCTGTGTGTAAGAAAATGGCAAGCTGAATTCAGAGTCATACCTAGCATCTCTATTTGATTATTAAATACAATTTGCCTAAAATGTAGGATGCAATATATTGTGTTCTACTAATTATACTCCTGAGAGAACCAGATTCTCTCCAGATGAAACTTTGATCATGCTACAAAGATTTCATACCTGAGTGGTAAAGCACACTTCATAGCGATTTCTTCATAACACTGCTGGGTTTCACAACCTCCCACCTCACTGCTTACTGTAGGAGCCAAGGTTAAAGCCCTTGACCACCTAAATTCCCTTCAGTGAAGTCCTCCTAACCACTTAATCCTTCACGCACAACAGTTTAATTCTGTTGGCATTAAAGAGTGAGGTGCCAAGATCCTGCTTAAATCTCAGCTTGATTAATAAAACAAGAATTTCCAGAACAGTTTTACCTGGRTAGATCCACAGTGTAGCCAGTCTGCGAGAAAGTCAGAGTTGCTGTGCCTTTAAAGGTGCAATTCAGTGGTTGGTGAGATGTGAAGGAGCTAAATTTTGACTTTTCTTCTGACTGAACCCAAGCTGCCTGAGGGTACCACTGATAAGGTATTCCAGGATGGGAGTTTCTCAGCCTCTTCTGTCTCATTTACCAGGAAATAATTGAATAACAGGGGAGCCAGAGGTAGAGCAGAACAATTTCCCAGTCTGCCAGTTAGAGCAGTCACCTGGAATATGGGATCACCACCTTCTCAAGGGAATATAAATAATCCAGAAAGAATGAAATGGCTTAATCAGGTAGAAATGTAAGTGTTCCCTCCTCTTTAACCAGGTAGTTCCTATTTACATAGYATATTATTGTTTATACTCCTTTAGTAAAGGGGGAAGGGAAAGGAGGGAGTGGAAATTATATATTCCTTACTATAATGTGAGTTGTTCAAGTGGGATAAAGAARGGAGAGGAGGGAAAAAATCTATTTTAAAGGCACCAATCTGAATGCTAATGCTTATTCCAAGACCCATGAATATTTCTGAAAGCTGAACAGATATCAGCTATAGCAGTGTGCTCAGAGGAATATATCTTTTAGAAATTTCTGGTGAAATAGAGCTCTTCAAGAGTCTTGTGACATTCCAAGTCCATAACTGGAAACTTTTGTGCTCCCTTTTCTTCCCTGTGGTCAGACATTCCTATGATTTCCTTTTGAAAGTTGCTGGCACTTGCTGGACACTGTCTTGTATGACCTCAACTCAAAATAGCAAAAAATAGACAATAAAAATGACTGATCAGTGCACTGTAAGACCTTCTTAAATCCAATAATGGAGCAACAGCAGAGCTGGGATAAGGAGAGGACTCAAAATCTTACCCAACAGTGGAGAAAAAAGCAAGACCAGCGATTACTGTAGCTCAGGCTGCCACAGAGATCCAGCCACTTCATTTTGCATTTTTGTCTTCTTTTAGGATACCTCTTGGACATGTGAAACATACACATCTTCATCTACTGTATGGATTTTAGAGTTATTAATTTTATTATGCAGCCATATGTATGAAGACTAGCATGCAAATCTCTGCTGTGAGCCTGTCCCATTCTCCTTTCCTACATCTCATGAAAGACAATCCAAACTGGTATCAGGAAATATATTCCTGAGTGGCCATTCACCAAGATTTTTTTATGCATCTCAGTCTAAGCATCTTCGCAATTGGATATAAGGAAAAGCTTTATATTTATTTATTTATCATTGAAGAAATACAAAATTGCTTCTCTATTGTACCTGCTTTTATTTTCTTTGTTTCCAGACTGAGACTCTGACCTTACAAACATCTAATTTTGAGCATGTGAGTAGTGCCATGGAGTTCAAGAAGGGCAACAGAAGTGACCAGAGACATCTGACCCCAATTTAAACCTTAATCCCATGAAGATTTTTGAATATGAAATCAATATGACTGTTAGCACAGCTAAACATAGGAATGTGAACTCTTCATAAGGTTGGGACCTACTAGAATAGGCTCTTTTAATTTCATTTAGTGCAGGAATTCCATGTTTCAGACAATTTTGTTGTTCTTCTTTTAACCTTGCATATTATTGTTTTGACTTTTGGGAAAGATGATTATCTCAGGGGTTTCAGAAGGACCAAAGGTGTTTGGGTGAGCTTTCCAATATCTGTCAATAATATCCTGTAAGAAAACAGAATTTCCACAGTTCTGCAAACCATCTGCTAATATTATAAYGCATTCACTTGCATCATTGAACCTTCATAGAATTCAGGCTTCTAATGGAGAATAGTCCCATGCTGGCTTATATTGTGAAGTATTATCTCCACATGTATCATTAATTTTCTTTTCATAATATTAGACCTCATTAATTCATTCCTAGTTGCCTTGTATTTAAAAATAGAAGTTATTAAAGTGGATTACTCTGAACTGCATAGTAAATAAAATAGATGGGTTACTTGGCTCTTAAACTTATGTCATAAAATTGTATTGTTTGTGTACACAAGTAGAGATATATTTTTTATATTTTTCTTTATAAAACAGGAAATGATGTTAAATAAAACTCCAATTTTTCTATAGTGCATAATGCCTATCTACAGAACTTTGTTAACATGCAAGAAACAGGCAACTTGTCAATTTATTTTTAAAATCTATTCTTAGTGAGCAGCTTTTTGCAATATTTTTGAAAATCCAAGTCTAGGAATTCAAGCTGACATACACTGCCTAAAGCCCATCAAAGTCCCTAAAAGAAATCCAATACTCTTGTACTTTTTGAAATAGTCTAATTCCTAGGGCATTTAAATACAGTATTTTCATCCTTAGATTAAAGCCCCCTGGGTGTTTAATTTTAATTGCCCAGATATAGGAATTGCATTCACACCAGGCAGTGCAAAGAGACACCCAAACTCTGCCAAAGCCTTTAGAGAAGCTTGACAAAYATGAACTATGAGATTATATTTAACATCCTCTGGCATGCTGTCTGTTTAATTACTTTTACAAAGGGTTGATCTAAACCAATGGAATCCTGTTCTAGATCCTAAATTACTCAGCAAGAGGGGACTGAACACTTACAGGGATGACAAAACGCCCAAACTATCAGGTCTGTGGAGTTTTGTCACTCTGTTTACAAGTTAAGAATCATGAGGCAGGAACAAAGGAATACTGATATTTATCTGATGAGAAAGAAACAAGATGAGAATGAAATTGTTGTCCCTACTCTGGGACTGATGTCCTGCTTCATCTCCCAAGGCTGCCCTGACTGCTAACTCAGTATAAAGGGCCAGCACTTTGGCAAAGGCAGCYGTGAACAGGAAGGATCCCAAATGATGAAGGCAATTCATGCTTCCCCTTTGTTCCTGAATTCTCAGAAGAGGTGAGAAGAGCTAAATCCCAGTTTCAGGATGGCATGATGGAAGGAGGCACCTTTTTTTTTCTATACATTGCCAATATGAAATATTAGTCATATGAAGAATATTGCCAGCAAAAGCTCTCTCACCAGCAGCAGAATCTGTAAGTGAGACAAACAGCATATCCCTCTCCAAGCCTCCAGAGACATCACCTCACACCCCTGTGGGTGCAGGGAATTGCAAGAAATAGTTCTTCACCTCATTAGAGAGGAAGTTCTTCATCACCTCCTATTAAGCAGCTGGATTTCTCTTCAGTTTTTACTGAAGCATCAGTAGAGGAGAATAGCATTTTGCATTGCTCTACTCTGCCTTTTTGATTTACCTTTTTGGTTTAACTTGCTTAATTTTATTCTCCAGTAAATAACATTTATTAGAGATCCTACTGTTTTTTTACACAGTCAGCATTTTCCTTTGAAAATTTTACTAAGTTAAGCTTATCTTTTTCAGTCCTTGTGATCTACCTACCTACAGATATCTGAATATTTTGTCACACTGTCCCCATGAATTCACAAGGTCTAAAATCAGTTTTCTTCTACTGAATGGGCTATTAAATCAGCTCTGTGAGTGATAAACATGTCATGAGTTTATCTATGTCCTGGTTTTGGAGGACTGTCATAAATTAAGCTAATACAATACTTYAGTCTCTCCTGCATTGTATCATTTCTTCATAGATTATTTCTACCATTGTCAAACTCWGTCATTTCAAGCAATAACTGCCAGAGAATTGCTTCCTTCTTTCTCCCAAACTTCCTTTCAAAATGCACYCTGCCTTAAATATGAGACAGACTGTAAGTTCAATATCTTGCAGGCCTTCAGGGTTAAAAACAGAAGCTTTATCCCATTAGAAACAGATGGCTCCTACCTTCCCAAAGGGTCATACACAGCTCTAACTGGAGTCCCTGGAAAGTCCTGAAACAGTATGTTGWGACAGACTCTTCACACCTGCAATCATGCCAGTTACTAACCTACTCCAAACAGTTACCTTTTAAAAATTGGAAGCTGCATAAAATCGCACAGAGGCAGTGAATGCAGACAAATAAAAGCCTTTGTTTTAGAAAAATTATATAAATAAAAATTGGAAATGTCCTGACATAACAAAGACTTCCAACTCCAATTGACATGCTACATCTAATTCAATGAAAACTTCATACAGCATGTACTGCTRATGTTGATTAGGGATTTCCTCTGGCAGAATGACAAAGGGCTGAAATCTGTCGTTCTGATTTACATTAGCTGTGATAAGTCTGTCTTATTGGTAAGTCAGCAAACACTTAGGAACASAGRACTAGGATGAAATTAATTTTTGAAATGTAATTCAGCTCCTGATATTACAGGTATCTCTAACATATCATACTTCTAATAAATTAAACGAGTTTCACTTTAAAAGTAGCTCAGATTTTTTTTGCGTCTGTGCTCTTTCTGTAGATAAATCATTGTTCTTATGGCAGAAATGTTATTCTCCTTTCTTGCCTATGTCTATTCATCACCTGGTTAATCATCTTTTGTTTTGTTTAAATAYTGAATCATCATTATCACTTAAAGACTTTAAATTTTTTTCCTGGTGTTCACACCTTGTATATGTTTTCAGTCCTTCTTTACCTTCTTTTCTATGACTAAACTAAAAACTGCCCTATAACATTTTGTTTCTTTTTTTTTGGAAGATTTTCTCCTGATCTTATGTACCTTTCTCCAATCCATTCCAGTTTCAATGCATCTTTTCCTGGTATGTGATAAGAATTATGTTCAATGTTTTTCATGATGCTTCACTTTTGCCTTGTACAATGTCATTGATTCCTGCCTGTCTCCTCTGAAAATCATGAAAATCATACTGGCATGATGGTACATAGTTGTCTATGCCATGTACAGACAGATTTTCTTCCTCAGTCATTTCCAAATAATGAATTTCTGATTTACTGAAAAAATGTTGTTATTAACTCCTAAATKAACATCCATATATATTTGATACTATTGAATTTCATTCTGCTCCAYTTTTCCAGTACTCACAGTCATCCAATTCTTTCTGTGTGTTATCCCAATTTTCCTAACAAGTTACATATTTCATTTAACTAAGTATCATATTTCTTTCAAGGTTATTAAAGAAAATATTAATGAAACCCCTCAAGAGACCAATCACTGAGGAACTGCAGTTGCAGCCTCCCTCTACCTGACTTCATCTTTGTTCTTTACTCCTTTGTCACCCCTCCTTTAGTCTCTTCCCCACTTTATAATTCCCAGATTAATGCTTTTTTCCTCCTCTTCTTAACTAACAATTCCTGTGTGGTATCAGACTGATAAGATCTGTTCTCTTTTCYCATCTAGAAAATCAATCATTCTTCAATGAATTTTATCAGGTTAGACTGGCAATATCTTACTCTTGCTTTCAAAATGTCTGTCAAAAGAAGCCTTGAATATTATTATTTATCAGACTAATGGATTGTCATTCTGCCCTCCTTTTCATACTTTATCTTCTATTCTCCACTGATATGAAACAACCCAGGAAATAAAAAATAATACTACAAAATCTGGCCGTGAAGGCTGAAATTTTATGTTTCATTTTGCCCTAAGTTCTGGATTAAAAAGACTTTGTTCCTCTGCTTTAGATACTTTGAGATCTTCATATTTAGCATCTATCCCCATAGCAATAATATGCATTATAATAGATAATAACCACTATTCACACCGTCATCACCTTACCTGTGTTTTCGTGTTCATCATTATCAGGTTCATAGAAAAATGAGAAAAATATTAATTAATCTTATTACATATTAATATGGATTCTTTTATTCTTGTACTTTTTTATTTATGGGATTGAAGTAATTTCTTATGGTTTGACTCACAAGCAATGTATAGGAAACACAGAGGTGTAAACCTTCCCAGTTTCTTCCTTCTTTTTATTTTACTTTGTCCCTATATGTTCTAATTCTGTTTGCATTTGATATCTATTGATTCCAATATTTGTCTGTGTTGTTTATTTACCCAGTTAGCTTTGGAACACTGAAAAATTTGTCTTCCTGGGCTTTTGAGTTCCTTACATGATATAGGTGATTTCTCCACTTTAGATTAAATAAAACCTTTATTCTCTCTCTTTCTGCCAAGTTCCTGAATGCTATGAACTAATTGGTTTCTCTGTCTGTTTCTTTTAGTTTATCAGCAGCTGACCTTTCAAAGAAAAGAACTTTGGAAACAGACTCTTCATTTATCTTTATTTATAATGTGAATTGAATAAGAGACGAGCAATAGATAATCACAGGGGGGTTTGTGCATGACCAAAGAGTTTCTATTGTAACTACTTATGAAAAATCATCTAAACATTCAGAGCTTCATGCTGATTTGGTGACTGGCTGGTGAAGTAGTCACTGCTGTTTTCAGAGGAACGGAGAGGAGTCCACAAATGGAATAATGATGCTTTTTTAATCGGAAAAACAGCTGGTATTTGGTATAAGCAGAAGTATATATTGACACAATTAGTACATTTTTTAAGACTTTAGTTTAACTTCCTCCTTATTCATTCTTTTTCTAAACATATTAAGAGGAGATTGTGTCCATATAAAATAGTGTCCATATATATAGTCTTTTGAAGAATATTATGATATTTTCCTGAAAGTCTCTTCTCTAAATATGGAATGAGCCCATCCCTAGTTAACTTCTGATATTATCATCATTAAAGTGTTCTGGCTGCAGATGTACAGTTGCTCTAGTCAATGGCAGGAACAAAAAGTGAGAATCAGTAAATCTCTACCTGAATATTAATTGTACAATATCTTTCTTTGTTCTTTCTGGAATTAGCTGGTGGTCTCTTGCCCATTAGCAAACAGTTAGTTAAGCAGAAGTTAAAGTTACAGATTCTGTAAAAAGAACAGCAACAGAGCAAACGGATTTAAATCAGCTCAGTTCCAACAAAAACTCTTTCATCTTGAAACARTTTAAACTCTACCAAGGGTAAGTAAACAGAAATAATACATTTAATCCTTTCACCTTCAACTGTCAGTAGTTGCTTTCATATTCCCTGTCTTCAGATATGAGAAAGKTTTTCAAATCTTTCCCAGTACAAGACTCTTTTAAGATGTTAACATGATTATTTTTCTTTAGTATACACATTTCTTACTGYATTTACATGATATTCAGTTGTGAAACTTTTCTAAACCAGAGTTCTACTTACAGATATAGAGCAATGAAAGCAGCTACAGGAGAGTCAAGGACCTTCTTTTTTTCTATAAATTGTGCTGATCGTACAGAAAGATAAAAGCAACTTTAACAACTGAGTCTGATTTTATTTCTATATTAATTTAATCAGCCTAATTCTCTGCAATATTGTTAAAGTCTTTATATATATTCACACATAGAAACAAAATAATTTAATTATATGAACACCAAGGAACAGAAAAGATCCAAAGAAGTCTTTTATTTTTAAAGTACAGAGATTTTGTATGTTTCTTTCAAGTCTAATAAACCACTTTAAACAGCTAAGAAAAACCACAGGCATATTGACGAACTATCTTACTTGTTAAAGGGTACTAAATTTGARTTYCTTTAGTAAATGTCAAAAACTGTGRCTGGCAAAAATGTTCTTCAAAAGTGATTTTTTTTAAAAATAGCATTAGTAGTCATACTATCTGCYCCTGCWGTTCAGAATATAGGATTAGGCTGAACAGAGAGAAGATTAAAGCTTGTTCTTACAAGCAGAATGGCCCAAATATGCTCTTTAGTGCTCACTAGTCAAAGGTCCTACCCTCTCAATTATGCAAATAGAAGGAATTATGTGGGTGCTTCCTATTTCAACTCCTCAGAACAACTCAGATGATTTATACTTGAAACAGATTAGAAAGTGTTCATGGGAGCTAGTACATTTGCTGGGCTTTAATACTGTACTCTCCAACTGAGGGAAAACAACATCTGGAATTACAGACTTTGTCAGTGTCTGCTCACACCCTGAGAAATAAGATGAAGACAACAAATACACCTGAATTTACTGGGTCCTCATATGGTTGTCACGCTTGAAACTTGTTAAATTTGATTCACCTGACTGATTTGTCTGGCCTCATCTGTTTAACAAGAGAGAGTGATAGTGGGGAAGTCTTATAAATAAGAACAAACTTGATAGCAATTCTAGTTATGCTGATCCAAGAAGAGACACTTGGCTGTCCAGATGCATACTTTAAGAGAACAGTTAAACTGGTATACTCAATATTTTCAGACTAAGATAAAACAAGTATTTTTTTCATAGGCTCTAATCTGTTAAATATCATCCTTTAGGAAAAGTACTAAGTACAGAAATATTCTGTGGCTAATGTCCCAAAATATGGGGAGACAGAAGTTMCTTTCTCCACCTTGTTTTGTGACAGTTTAGTAGCTCATGCTGCTATTTTTGTTATTTCTCCTGAAGTACATTCTTTTTCAGATGCTGTAGAYTCCCCCTGTTACAAAGAAAACTGATTGGCATGCACAAAGCATATCCATCTTTGTTCCATCCTCTCAGCCTTTCACATTTGACATGTTTGGGAATTGGCAATTATCAACAGATGGTGCAAATTAGAATGTCATGATGTTACTTTAAATTTTCTCCAATGGCAGGTTATCTTTCTAATAAATCCAAGGGTTAARAAAACACAAAGATAATATTTCCCTTCCTTTAACCCATTCACCTTTAGTCTTGAAATAAGTCGAAGAACCAAAGTTAGAAAATCCACATATTTTGCTAACTCACTGATTTAATTGCTCAAGTAACTATTCCTTAATTTATCCCTTAATCCAAAAGTTTTTCCCTTAGTTTGATCCCCTAATCTGGAATTTGACAGAGACAAAACTAACATCTCTTATCATACAGCAAAATTATTAGAAATGAACCACGCATCCAAAACAGAATGAGAAATAGTTAATGGACTAGGGACTGAAAACAGTAATGTATAATTGCTCCAATGACTACTTGCTGAAAAACTAAAGCAAAGAATATTCAAGAGGGAAGCTTAGAAAAACTGAAGGTTCTATAGATTTGTCACTCAAGGATCAAAGGCTACCAAACTCTAGAATTCCAAACTGGGCTAGTGTGTTTGAAGCATATTGCAGAAATTACTAAGTTTCTGATAAAATTCTTAGTAAACAATGGTAATATTTCTGATTATTTCATTAATTTGAGATTAATCTCAWTATTTTGTTATTTAATGTGTTTTCTTGTTAAACATTTTGTTGAGAAATAAAGAACTCACAATCAGTTTCAAGAAAAAAAAAAGGTAAAAAGGAGAAAATATGTAAAAGTATAAATTGTCCTAATCTCATAATTCACAGGGGGAAAGGTTACTTTCTAGATTAAAACAATATGGACTCCCTTTATAAATTAAACTAGCAATCAGCTTTATTAGCATTAAATATTTTGCAGAAAATAATTTGGTGCTCCATGGTTAATCAGACATCCACATTTATTTCAATAACAGCACTTTGGAACAGCAAGCTTTCAGTGAACTCTTTTTATCTTTCACTCTCTGTTTGGGCTTATTTCCTGAGTAATTTATTTTTAAACTTGGACACTGAATTTTTTTAGGGTTAACTTACAACGAATCCACAGATAGGAATAGAGTAAATCAAAGTTTATACAAATCCCACTTGAAACTTCAAAACTACCTGGTTAAGGGAATTTTTGAATATAAAGACTGTAAAAAGATTTTTAAAACACAAACAAGCAAAAACCAGAATAAATTTCAAAATCTGCCTTTTCACTCATTTGTTAACCTGTATGAATTTGCTTGACTTCATTTTTTTTCACAAACTGGGGAACTGACAGTGTCAGATTGTGCCAGTCATTAGGGATTTTGAGTTTCCATATTTTTAAGGCAAAGTTAAAATTAAAAAAAACAAACAAAAAAACAAACAAACAAACAAAAAAAATTTAAAAAAAAAACAGATCTAGGCTGATTTATATCTTGTAAGATTCTTTTCTTTGCAATGTTTCATTTGGTAGCAATTCATTGAACAATGTCCTTTTAAATATCGATAATGTTCTATCTATTCTGGAAACAAATGCAATTACAGAGGTTCAATCTTCACACACTTCTGGGCTTATACTGGTACGCTAACTTAATTATCTTAATGGAATTACTCTTGATTTGCACTGTTTTACCTGAGCTACAAATCCACCTTATGAAACACCTGACCAGCATGCATATGCATGGAAGTCTGAGGCTTTTACCTACAGTATAGTAGTTGGTATATATCCAAAAAAATTATTTCATTTCTAAATTGTAAAACACCAATTCAATATTTACCTATTGTTTCCCRTGAAGTTTTGCATAGAAAGCTTTCTTGGGCTATATAGTTATGCAATGCATCCTTGAGCTGTRCAAATCAGTCTAGGCCAACTTCTACTTCCACCTGTTTTAAAAAGAGAATTTATGTCAGCTTCAGTGGGAGGAATCACTTCCCTGGAAAACATCATCCTCTTTTTGAACTGTTGGAGGGAAACAAAGAAGACTCTTTGAAACAAAGTCCATTCTAGTAGCTTAATATTTGTTATTTTTTTKATTCCTTTTCAAAAAGAGTGAAAGAACCATAGGCAGCTGTATCGATCAGAAGATTCTTTTCGATCAAGGCTTGAGTACAATGTCTTTGAAAGAMCCTTTTTAGAAATGCTAGCATTTGAAAAGGACAAACAAGGAAACAAACCTCAAAGGGAACAACAATACTACATGGGGAGGAAGTGGGTGGGTTTAATGCATCTGAGAAGCAAAGCTCCTTATAAAGGCATTGAAGAGATTTAAGGTTCTATTTAGCAACAAAAGGAGTTATGRAATGAGGCATAATTTTCCCACAGGATTTTTGTCTTTTGATGTTTTTGAAACACAAATTTTCAAAAAAAAAGTGGGTAGTTTGTGATTTGATAGGCTGGAAGTTTATGTAGTAGAGTGTACCTATTTTTAAAGGGAAAAAAGTAGTACCCCACCATTATTCTGATGTATGGAAAATGAATTGAATTCAACATTCATTGGAAAAAACTATTAGAAATTTTGAAAAAAACATATAGTATTTGAAACCACAGTGATTTTTCTTCTCCATTTATTATGCGTGAGCTCTCCGTACATTAAAAAGACACAGTCTTGATTCAGTTTTAGTCTACACTTGTCATTAGGATTGTCCTAGAACTTTATGAATCTGGAAGCAAACTGCAGCAGTGCAAAATGTCTCTGATTCTAACTTCGGTAAGGTGAACCAAATCTTGGCCTCTCTACTCAGAGCTGGCATTGACTATGAAAATGAAATAGCCTGGACTTAATGTTCCCTGTGGAGGACATCTCCACTGTTAGARCACTTCAAAAATCTTTGGAACTGTAACTTGCCTGGTAAAAACCCCATAGAATTAATCACTATTTTTGTGGGAGGAGAAGAAAGGAGTGAAGGAAATCTCTTCCTTGCTTTTAAATTAGAAGGAAAGTATTCATAGTCTATGTGTCCTAAGTAGGTTTTTCATACTTAAAACTCCTTTTTTAGGTAAATACTGTAACTATTGCAGCAATACAAAAGCTGTTTCATCCTCCTGAGTGTGAATTGCACATTGTGGTSCAGGTGCACAGACCCATTTGTAATATGTGAAGTCAATACTCACTCATCTCCTCTGTAGAGCTTGGCATGGAATGGAATATATCATGGCACGTATTTCCATGTGTATACCTTGAAAAGCATAAGAATTTTTGTAATAATATGTTCCGCATTATCTAGACTACTTCACTCCTCCTGTTACACTATGTGCCTGTACAATGGGAAGGATAGGGCACATGGCCAGAAATCTTACCTTTAGAACATTTCAAAAAGCAGATGAAATTCCACATCTCTTTGTTCAATCACTTTAAAGCTTAAGAGGACTTAGACATGGATAGACATGTGCTCATTTTCCCAGTATGATTATTCTTATATTTTTTGCTATAACTTCAGTGGGCAAAAATGTTCTAGCAAAATCTCAAAGCTAAAGGTATTACCACTCCTATCTTTCCTTACATGAGGCCTACAGGTGTCAGGTTGCACACTCAAAACTACAGGTACAAGACAGCTGAAAAGCATTTCTTCAGATATAGAAATAATTCTACACAGAATTTACAATCACAATTTAGTTTCAAAAGCATGCTCTAGTCCATGCTTGTGATCCAGTACAGAAGTCACTGCTCCAGGCCTGAAGCATGCCTTGTCAATGGTTGAGGGAAAGGGAAGAAGTCAAAACATACAAAAAGAGGGCTAAGTTTTCTTGAAAAAAAACATGTTACTTTGTTCATTTGATGGCAATGCTTTTTTAAAAGAAAATAAATCAAACATTTAATTGTAAAGGCATGTCAAGAGACAGGGAGAGGACAAAATACATACAAAAAAAGAAAGAAAAAATTATTAAGGTAGCAGAATGAGGAAGGCTGATGAAAAGATGGTGTGACAAGCAGAGAAAGTTGGAGACAGTACTGATCACAATATTCAGAAGAAAAGTGCAGCTCGTTCCAGAGGAAATATTGTCAGGATCTGCTGATAGCACTGCTCAGGCTTCTCTGCCAACTTCACTCTTTGGAGGACTTGCTAAAAGAAAAAAGAAATAATAAAGAGGAAAACTCTAAATGTCATCCTGGGTTGTGAAGTTTATATTAAAACCTTAAGTTGTGTGACTTTATTACTAAGCTTTCTTTTGCTGCCTAAATATCATCATCTGATTTAGTACTTTGTAGAAAAGGTTTTGACCTACCCATGGCTTGTGATAATCAAATCAGTACAAAGGGAACAGAGATTGAAGTGTCAGGTAGTCACAGGGCTGTACCTCCTTTACATCATTGAAGAAGGTCCACACCCTATTGCATTTGGATAGTGAAAAAAAAGGCATGCGAGAGGGAATTTGCCCTACAGGTGCTAATGCCTTCTGTGTTGCTATTATTATCAGATTGCCCTCAACCTCTCCAGAATTTTTATGAGGTCCTGGAGACTGAGAGCATGCCAGTTTTTTTWCCAGTGCTTCAGATTTTGCATCAGTACAATCACATTAGAAGAAAAACACATGGGAGAATCAAATCTCGTAAATGAAATGGAAAATCCCTTTGGATGATTAGTTCAGACCAATGTTAAAGGAATACTTTGTGTGCATGTCAGGTTCTTTGCCAGTCTCAAAGTAGTCATTTGGATTCACTTCATTATAGGCACTGCAGTACCTTAGGAGAGAAAGAGAGAAATAGAGCGTGAGACAGAGTAATAATAACCCTTGAACAATGAAGTCTTTCTCCTAGCAGAACTTCAAATAACTGAGACAACTATCTTTTAATCAAATATACAAGCAGCAGTGTAACCGAATTCAGCATAGCTAACATCCATGAGGAGAAAAAAAAAAAAAAAAAAAAAAAAAAA
>NW_026623678.1:159931-161044 GCF_030028575.1 Malurus melanocephalus | reverse complement strand
AGGAGATGCTGGGTAAAATGTAGAGTACTACGTCATGGACTTAGACTAGTATAAAAACAGGAATGCCAACTCAACAGCAGAATAAACACATGCTGTAAAAATGGTCTGATCTTTCCCTTTTTAAGTCAATAGGACTTTTCCCCCAGACTGCAGTGGGAGAGAAAACAGGCTGTTATTCTCCAGCTTGCTTCTACCAGTCTTGTTCTTGTTCCTTACTTTTCCACTTTGATTTTCTGGAATGTGCTCTCCACCTTCATCCTGGAGCATTCTGCTGCTTCATCTTCTCTATTTTAAATCTTTTTCTTCTGGTTGTGCTTTTTCATTTGCTCTTTTTCTGACAATGATATTTTAAATAACCAAAATAAACATTGCATATTAGAAGCAAGTAAATCTCAATGATGATCAAAAGACAAAGCTGGTTTAYGAAAACTAGTAGGAAAAAATTAAAGCAGAGTTTAAACTCTTAACACACTTACATGAATTCCCATTTGTCCTTCTTGTGCTGAGTGGGTGAAATACTTATTAATTTACTTTACCACTGAGTTTTTTCCAGATATGAATTCCTATATAGAACTTGCGGTTCTAATCCCAATTCAATAGAATTATTTACTAGTGCTGAGTTTCAAGAGTATAAATAGTAAAGATGACCCAAGTGTCTCACGTCTCCATTAAAATGTTGCTTCAGTTGCAAAAAATAAAAATCCCGTGCAAGCACARATTTCTTTCAAATATGTTGTTTATAATTAATTTCACTTCCAAATTTAATTAATATTTGTAGAAATCATAGAATTTTTTCAATTGGTTTAAGAAGTTTTTTTCAACTGATAACAGATTTCAATAAATATTTTAATAAGTGTTTATATAACCATTGATTAGCATGTTTTCAGGAAGGTGAAAACAAACCTAATCTGAAATTCGTTAAATGAAAACAATTTGAAACTTGTTGTAAATATTTACTTTTCCCTTCCAATGTCTTTAATGAACGTATTAATTGGCTCTGGTAGAACTGGTCCTATTCTTGAACCTAGGCATCTACCTTATGTAATGAGGTGGTCTGGTCAGTCACTTAATATTTTTTTGTTTGTGTCTGGTTTTGGTTGGTTAATTTTTTTT
>NW_026623678.1:153054-157471 GCF_030028575.1 Malurus melanocephalus | reverse complement strand
TATTATGGAAAATTTACTACAGAATTCTGTAATGATTTTTTCCAACTAATTTTTTTTTTAATTGACTTAATAAACTTATGAAAATTGATACAAATATTCATGGGACATTGATGACATGATTTTTTGTTGGCATCTTTGGAGAAGATATCCAAACACTGCAGTACATACAGTGAAGTGAAAACTGGAAAGATTAGGGAAAGTTCTTTAGATTTCTAAATTCCTTTAAGAACACCTAAACAGCAAAAACATTCCTGTGCATGGAAATTCAATTCCTGCAACCACAAGCATTTCATAATGATTGTCTGAGAGGTCCAATATGTATGTAATTATTTTAATTTAGTATGTAATAAATATGGAAATTTTTTTGCAGAAGTTGAATAGTCAGACTTCTCTGGGCTTGGACTATGAGATGTGCATCATGTTTTGGTTGTCTTTTCTTAAAATCTGTGGTAAGAATACATATTYTAATACTATACCTGTGGTGTCATGTTTACTTTTTCACTCACTGATCTTTCTTTAGACACATAATGACATTGAAGTGCACACATATTAAAGTAAATATGTGGTCATTTTCCTAAATAAAGATTCCTTCCTACATCTATGTCTTCTCTGTAGTTAACTACTTGTTAGTTTTTCTTTGTTTGTCAGATAAAGAGAATTCTGTATTTAAAACATACATAATACAACACCTAGAAATATTTTCTGYAGTGTTCTTATCACTGCCATAAGATTTCTCCAGTCTGGTTTGTCATGCTGTTTGTAAAGAAAATTATCAATAGTGAGAAGGAATCGAAGCTTTTGCAGGCACTTGGACAGATGAATTGGATTTAGGGATTTTGAAAATGTCATTCCATCCACAGTTCTTTCCACCAACATTCACACTACAGCCAAGGAGCTCAGGTATCTGAGGTTCAGCTTGGTTACCTGATGGTATAAACTACGTTAGTGGATGGAGAATCACACCACACAGGACTTGAAGGGACTTGAGAAACATCTCCATTAGGAAGCAGGCCAACTTCCCATTTACAGAGAGGAAAAAGGACCAAAGAAAAGGAATTTCACAATCCATTCAGCTGCAGTTTTATTAAATTATGAAGGGWTAGCTGTGCAGATACCTTTTGCTCAGTCCACTACTACATCTCTTCCCGCAAACRTTTTCCCATAGTCCTTTCTAACCCTTTAGCTATTTAAACAGGCTTTCTGAGATCTGATCCACTTTCATTCTAGCTTTAAAGCAAAGTAGACATTCATATCAACAGTTATATTGTGGACATAATCATGTATCAATAAAAACAATGCAAAAAGATTATTTAAAAAAAGGTAAGCAATTCTCACCTACATACCTTATTTTTTATATTTTTACTCCCTTACTTCTGAACTATAAATATTTAATCAACTATAAACATGCAGACAGAGGCATACAGACGTCATATTTTTAACTTTATTTATACTTGTGAAATATATAGTTTTACCTCAAGTCRAACACAAAGAAGAGTGATTAATGCTGAAGATAATTCATAATTATGCACTCAAAACCAGGAACTGGATGGAAATTGGTACCCAAGTATCTAGAGAAATTCTCTGAGAATATAAAAGATCAAAATGCAAATTATTTGGGGCTTAATAGCTTCATCTTCCACTTAAAGTCCTGGGAGTGGGTGGGGGAAAGCTCGAGARAGATAACACCTTTCATGACCAAGCTCAAGATGAATTAGTGCAATATACCCAGTGTCAGGTCTTATTGCTTAATTGACTACCTCTAGGTATAATATAGCTGGCTTTATCACAGAGAAATCATTTTGATTTATTTGATGCATTGTATATCATAAGAAAGCATGCATGAGGTTATTAATGTCTTGCATAGCTGTGATATTTTCCAAGGGCACAGATAATGCATTTCATCATATGCAGTACTAGACAATTATGACTAGCATGATGAAATTCTATATTTTTATGAATTTTACTTTTTTATTGTATTTTTTCCCTCACATTGCCCACTTGGCATGTAAAAGTAGCAACATGAGTAGTGTTCATGGTCTAAAGGATTCTACGGTAAATGTTGCAGAATTTCAGTTGGAACAAAGCTGTTGGAAATACTAGTTCCAATATAAATGCAGATTATAACAATTCAACTTATTGTTAATTTATGATGGCAATTGAGTTGTTAATTGTTCTCTTTGSCTCATAAATGTCAAGGTCTTTCTATAAGAGTTCAAGTGGCTGGGCCACGCTCTCTAAATAAATGATGTACCTCTGTCGCATTAAAAAATAAATGGGTCTAGTGAATACTATCTTTTTCCTCATCTTCTCATAAATCTTTTCGAGTTGCTGGAAAATTAAGGTGGATTGTTTAGAAGGACAAATTTTAAAATATAGTAAAGCAGTCTTTAACTGAGAAAGACTAGTGAAGACAGCTAGAGAAGTTTGTCTTAAAATTCAGATGAGTGCAAGACGTCTTGGACAGGACAATTGAAAGCCGTGTTTGACTTTTCCACTAAAGGGTCAGTAACTTTATTTAATCAGTCTAATGTTTTATAAAACCATTCCATGTTTCTATGATTCTATGATTTTACAACAGAATTTTCACTGTTTTTCTATTCCAATGCTGTCAGTTGTATTTCATATCAGCTTGAAAGMCAGAAGAACTGTGCTACAATCATCTCAGGCAGGCACAACACAGTTTAGACATGACAACAACTCTGCCACTTTCCTTTTCTCTACTCACCTCAGGGCCTCAAGTTCATATGTTTTGACCATGGTACTGCTGCCTACTGCATTTCTCCCATCTGAAGGCATGCTTCAATTGCTCTGGCTGGTGGAAATGTTGTGGATGTTACAGTAACCCTTGCAGACATGTGAAAATCAGAGAAACATTTTCATTTGAAGATGCTTTTCATAGTAGTCATCCACTATCTGACAGGGTACATGTCACATTCCCTCATATAAAGCACATGCTAAGTCAAACATTTGGTATGTCCATGTCATGGTAATGAATTCATCTGAATCCCTTCCTAATARCACAATAGAGGTGTTTTCCACAGAAGTATTTTGGTAATTTATGAGGTCTGCTTAGGAGAAAAGCTGCCTGCARCTAATTCAAATATACTGAGAGAGTAGTATTGAAGAAAATGGTTTTACTTCACAATATTGCAATATCAGTAACAATCTTTGAATAAAAGTAAAGGRTGGATTGAAACTACAGGTAAAAACTTTTCAGGACTAAGCTTTCAGATTTTATCTGGAAAATCTGTTTCATTTTGKTTTTGAACTTGTCTGGCAATACTTAAGTCACTGAAATTTCTCCAAGTGACTTCAAACAGRCTCTTGGAGGACAATGAAAGAATTCTGTGGTTTAATTACTTTTTTTACTATGGAAGACAAAGAAAAGAAAAAGAAAATAATATTTTAAAAAWTTTCCAGTTTGCTTGCCACAGAGCTTTAGTTTCAGTCATTTTCTCTAAGGAAAAGTCATCAAACTTATGCAGAGAAAAAGGAGAAATGTCTCTAAAATTCTAAGAGTATTGTCTAGAATAACAACAGATCTAAATCTGYAGAACTAAATCTCAGAAAAGCAAACATGCAGACAGATTGAGTGATCTGGTACACTGCAGTGGACTTGAGGATACTTTTCCATTTCAAGGGACATTATAACGAAAGCTATCAAGCAGTCTTGGTCAAAATTCCTTGATCTACCACATTAGGAATGTTGCCAGTGCTGGCAGCTCCTCTGCTTTATGCTGAGCTGGGCATGAGTATTAATAAGGCTATCAGACCTTTGAGAGCAAAGTCTGGGGTTTTAGTTTTCTTTTCTTTTTCTCTTTCTCTTTCTCTCCTTCTCTTCCCTGGAATTATTTATGCATGCCAACAAGGTGTTTATCAGGAAAAAAACAGGTAGACTAGACTAAAATGCTTATTGCTCATCTGTTCTTCTTCCAAGATGATTACACCTTCATGTAACTGCTGAGGTATAAATCTGTGATTTCTTCTTCCCATCAAGATTTCTGGGGCTAGAGCCGTGTGAACAAATATTCAGCTGCCAGAAAAATTGGAGACRATTGTTCTGTCAGAGTTTTGAGAACTGGGAATTATTTTCTAAAATACTAAAAGCACATTATCTTTTATTTATTCCCTAAGGTGAGTTTATTAAATATGTAATTTATCAGGTTAAGTAGGTCCCAGTTGGCACCAAGTTATTTCTCACATACAATGTGCTACAACCACCAGAGAGCTGGGAGGATATTCAGATGCATGTAAAGAGTTCACACGAGAGTCTGTATCTTAATAGACCATGTTAGTTCTATGATGAATTCATTTTGAGAACCATGGAAGGGAATAAGGCAATCCCAAACAAAAAGATAAATTGATGTTATGTGTTATTAATGCATGAAACAGGTAAGGTAGATTATCACTTTTTTTT
>NW_026623678.1:113092-152954 GCF_030028575.1 Malurus melanocephalus | reverse complement strand
TTTTCACTTTCTCATTTTATACTTCCTTCATAATTTCTGCATGGAAATGACTTTTTTTGTTACCACCATAAATGTGAATGAACTCCAAGATGCTTTATCAATGCCTATAGGTACAGCATTATACTTGCATCTATTCTAGTACAGATTACATTAGCCTGAAATCTTCAGTCAAAGAAGTGAATTTCCTTCAGGCAGTCCARAAGCTTTGCAACCTTGTACCTTTCCCACTGCTTGTGGCAATAAATTCTGTTACTTCATACCCCTGGAGTGTCCCAAAAAAATCATATTACTCAAATTTCATAAAGGGAGGTAAGGAGAAGGGAGAGAAAAATGCCTTTGACTCAGTCCAGCTGGATTTTTTTTTTCATTTTAAAATATTTCTGTGTCTTTTTATCTGTTACTATAATAGTGTGCTACTTCAGAAAGAAGCCACTTATGTCAATGGGGTTTAGTTCCTTAAGATATTCAGCCAGCTGGCTGCTTTTGACACTTGGTCCCTTGTACAGACCAGCAGGCGACATTTTGAAGCCAAAATCAACAGAATCAGGATGTATAAAATAGTCATAACCTCAAGTTTTTRTCTTATTTTTCCAATATATTATTCCAAACTTCAACTAGAAGTAAGACAGACTAATGAAAAGCTATATACATTAAGTTTATCATTTCTATGTATCAATAATCACAAAAAGAAAACTAATGCTTTCATGCATTCCTATTTGCAGATAGAAAAATTGAGGTCTAAACCACGGCACATTAATTTTATGTTGGTTTCATACTTTCTGCAAAGAATGCACTGTGAGCAAAACTTCACATAGTGGAGCCTTATGGAAAAGGCTTAGGCATCACTACAGTTTGGAGAATGAAAATATGCCCTGGATATTGTTTCCAGTTTTGATTTCCTCTTTACAGAAAGCCCCAAAACTGTGGGAATATGAGGGAWCTATAGGAAATTAGTGACCAGGTAATGGTGAGTGAGCAGGCCGTATATTCTCTGTAATTAGAGATTAAGAATTTAGGAGAATTCTAACCAGAAAACAGAAATCAAAATAAAAGAGACAGATAATAAAAGCATCTCTGCCTGGTATCTATACTAGGTGTTCTAGTATAATTATTTTTATAAAACAGGTGATGGATGTTAGTCTGACATTTAAAAACAAGCCTTTTGAAACTGTCATTGTTATTCTTGTAAGAGTTAACCCAAGGAACTCACACATATTATGTAGAAGAGCTTCCAATGCAACCCTAAAATCTGATTAATCTTTTGTAAGACTCAGAATTGCACAAATCTAAAACCAGTCCATCTTTATGGATGTACCAGGACATCGGCTGGTGACCAATACTGACAGAACAAAAGTTCTCAATTGTCAAGGGCACGGAGAAAGTGCTTTAATTTAGCTAAATGTTCTGTTACCCTCTGAAAACTGAGTGTGACAGTAGAACAGTTTCTTTGTTCAGCATTTCCTAATGACATCCAGATAATTTTTGTGTTACTCACACTTTATAACCTTCAATCTCTATCAGCTCACCTGAGATCTGGACRCCAAACTGCATTCTCCTGTGATAAGCAATTCAGCGTCTTCAGTGGATAATGAAGTTTCTACCCAAATGGAATACATCAGGAGGAATAGCTGACTTACRCTGCATGGGTAAGTACAGCTCAGGAGCTTGCATGCAGAGGCATGAACCAGCAGATTAGCAAGGCTGGAGAGTGTGTGCTCCATCCTGGGAATCACTGAGACTCCACTGCAGACCTGACATTATGCAATGATGGGATAAAAAGCCATTGCAGATTTCCTGTATAAATTATTCCTTGAGCTTCCCCTTTCTTTTACTTACTGAAGGTGTAATTGAGGTGTTTAGTGGCTATAAAATTTGGATGTATTGCCCCCAGGGCAAGAAAGATTTACAAACCTTGGTCATTATCTATGCAAAGAGTAAGCTGCAAGTGACAATTACAATTCAGTCTATTTTCTCAAAGATGGATTGATTGCAGTAAGAAGGAAAAAAAAGAAAAAGAAAAGAAAAAGAAATTAGTTGTATTATCCTCTCTGATTTGAAGGAAAGACAAGAACACAATAGACTTTATTTCAGTCAGTGTGATAGGTGAGAAGTGAGTTACCTACCATTGTTCCTTATTTCTTGAAGTTTAAGGAGAGAGAAAAAAGGAAATAAAGATTGTTGTAAAGATCAGAAAATGAATGTCCAATGCATCTCTCTTCAAGGAATATCAGGAAGCACTGATAGCCTGTGGCCTACTTTTAGAGGTAGGCTTGTAAGCATTTTAAATTTTTATCATTATTAATATTAATAATTTAATAATCACAATCATAATTACCATTATCATAATTATTAATAATGGGTTAGTGCTTGTCACACGAAAATTAGAGCTACCTGTATTTAGTGTTCAGAGATAATGTAAAATATAGAGATTTTATTATTCATCTCATTCAAATATTTGCAGGTCTTATTCAAGTGAAAAATATAATTACAGAACTGAGGAATTCCAGATTTGAGGAATACAAGTGAAATGAAGCATAGATCTGAGGACTCACCTTTTAATGAACATTGAAAAACACAAACTGTGTTCTTGAGGGTCCCTGGGAAAGCTCTGCTGTTTCGAGCTGCTGGACTATGCACCTCTCTAACTGCAGTGAGCTGATACACTTCTGTTGAGCAGGGAAATCAGGCACTGAATTAATATTTTATCTGTTCCTGTGTTCTGGGAAAAGAAAAAGGTTTCTTCTGCCCTAGAGAAAATCATAGAATTCAACTGTGAATAAAAAGCAAAGAAAAAATGGTTATTAGCATTAAGATTTCTTCATACTCAGCAAGCACAAGGCAGGTCACAACGAGACATCTATACAGAAACTCTTGCAGGTTCAGGCTTTGTGCTGCTGCTTCACACGTTGCTTAAACATGAAATTTTTGTTTCATTTCTTCTGTCATATGATTTAACTACACTGCAGATTGCACTGCAGGACAGCCACACCAACCATACTTCTTGTGTTATACAAAGAAGCTTTTTCAGTTACCTCAGTAAATAATAATCTACAATGAAGACTAACGTGAGAAACCTCGTGACCATTTAAGATTTATGTGTCATTTCAGTTCTTATGACTAACCTTAAACATAGAATATAATTGGCCTATTGCCACATCAGCTGCTCCCTAGAATCCTGAGCTTAAAARCCATATGATTTCTGCTATAGAAACTTGTTTCATTAGGAAGGTAAATGATCCTGTTTTCTCTTCTCTGATCCAGATGCCTTCTCTGAACCMCATCAGTAATAGGAAAAAACTGTCTGAAAATCTGAAAGGGTATTTGCAAAAATTAAGCTGATCATTAAGGAGGTTGGCAAWGTTTTCCATTTCACTTTCTTTCCTCCAAATTCTTAGTGTTTTTAAGGCACAACAAAACAGAGRGGAACAGTCAAAATTTTGCTCAAAATCTATTCAGCTGTCAGCTTGCAGTGGCAAGGAATGGCCGAAAAAACACATCCTTAGGAGAGACACAGCTAGAGGAGGCCAAATAACCATCAGGAGGACTTTTATTCAGTTACACTCCTCCAATAGGCATCAAAAGTGTGATGTTGAAGTGTGTTTGGCTGTCTGTGTAATTTCAGGCTTTTCTTCAGGAGAAAGAAACATTAGAAGAGGAAGTTAACAGTTCCATTTTTGAAAACTTCATGGATACTGCACTTAACCACAGGCATCATATTTGATCAATGATAGGAAACACATCAAAAAATTAATAGAGTTCAGGTGTAACAGAAACAGYGTTTTACATGAAGTTTTAGCAATGTTTGATTTATAATACCTGCTGATGGGTTCTTTCTTCTAAGCAGAATTTAGTGTCAGGGTCTAAAAACTGAAGCCACTGTTTTTGCTCAGCTGTGACACAGACAACAAACTTCTTTCTTCCTCAGTGGGAGAATTTTAATTACAGTCCTCCTCAAATCAGGTTTCTTATATTTTCTAGATTACCCATGTAGGGACATCAGTTCATGGCATTCATTCTTTGGCTGCTGGAGATTTTCTCCAGTTTCCCAGGCTGCATTGTTATGGTTAATACTCATCTGAAGATCATACCTCATCACCGTTGATGTATATGTAGAGAGCACAGAGACACAACCCTGTGATTACCTTTTGAACCATAGTAATTTAGTTTGAGGGGGTTTTGCTTTTTTAAGGGAGAACTTAATTAAAACCCTTGCAATTCTTCAGAGAATAAGCATCCTTATTTCTTGACTTTCAGTAAAAAGAGCAAGCTTTCTCTGTTGGTACATACATTTAGAGCACTGGAAAATCCTGATTATTCATGCCAGTGGGCTAAACAAATAATAAAGCAATCACAGAAAAATGCCTTCAAACCTAGAAAGACTTWAACTGAGATCAAGTCTCTAGACCACCAACAATATTAGATAGCTAAGACAAAGTATAAGCTAATGATTTTGCGTCACTGCTATAAAAATATTTTTTAAACTGATAATGGTTTTAGATACCCATAAAAAWAGTATCAACTTTCACTGAAATGCAGCCTCAGATAAAGCTGGGTGTAAAAGCTATAGCAAGAGGTTTGTAATGCATAAATTGTGCATTTAGCTTCAATTTAAAGTACTGCTTAATTTGTTTTCCCTAATGATTTTAACCATGCAACTGATTAATGCCCGTGGCATAGTAGAAAATTGAAAGTAGAATAGCTTCAGGTGTAAGGTGTGGTTACTTCATTGCCCTACTTAGCTAAGCAGTAAATTAAAACTTGTTGGTTAGGTAGAAATCTTGATTTGCCACATTCATAAAACTATTTTATTTAAGATTTGGTTTCGTTTGATAACACTGAACTGTTTTGGGCTCGCTGAGATTCAAAGGAAGCTTCCTTTGTCACGTGTTGGGAACTTGCTTTTCAAACCTTTCATTTCCATCCATTTGGAAACTGCATTTAACCTAGAATTTAATTTTTTTTAACTTTTACTCTTAGGAAAGTTTAGCAATGAAGACCTTGATGTCTAGCCCTGTTAATGAGTGTGCTTAACACATCTTGGGACTCTCAGGATCTCGAAATGGCACCACAATGTTTCTAATTATGGAGTTACCAAGTCACCTGGTCGATTATTGAAGTCTTCAATTTAYTTTCCCTTGAATAGCTGTACCAAAGAAACTTTTCAAACCATTTTCAAGAGTCATCATTTGCTTGTCCTGTTTTGTTTATTTTCCACCAAGTGGTTTTAAAGCAACAGATGTTGATTTAAGATACTTTTCTTTATACCATARGCCAGTCAATAAGGCAGTAATTTCAAGAATGGTAATCCATTCCTTTTCCATATGAATAAATTCAAATCYGTTTCTCTGTTCTTACCAGAAAGGGGCATATTTCTTATGTTCTTATGTTTAARTGCTGTATGAAGGAGAATTCAATATTATTTAGAAATAGAAAAACCTACAAAATGGCAGTGAGAGGATAAAGACAAATGTTCATCATTCCATCTGCAAAGACTCATGTTTCCTCCCTTTTCACTCATCATAGAATTCACTTCTGTTCAGTGATACAGTTTTAACAAGAAGAAAACTTCTTATGCTCTTGATCTAAGGGAAGATTTTCTTTTACTAGATTTTCTCTAGAATGGACAAGTTRCTCTATATGTTTGTTGGGATTTTTTAAAATAAAATGTTTTTCATGACTAGGTTTTGTTTTGAGATTAATCCACAAAGTGAACACTCAAAGCATCAAGTCTCCTGGATAACAAGGAGAGAAGATTGTCTAGGTATCTGGAGTCAGAGAGATGGGCCATTGCTCAGCTCGGTCACACGTGAGATCTACAAACGAGAAACCCTGTCACTTATGAAGATTTAGATTAGTAAAGACTAGACAGCYGCTCCTCTGGTGTGCTTAGGACTGTGACCTACCATTCAGGAGTCTAAATTTTATTTATGTGCTGTTTTAGAGATTGATGTTCCTTTTTCATTGTAAAAGGAGTTTTACTCGTCACTTTAAACAACCATCAGAGCCTATAGGAACCTGATAGGAGCTTGCTCTACCATACCCAAGCATAAGTCATTAACTATGAGTTGTTCAAATGTCCTCTGAACTCAGGGGTCTTTTTATTATATTTTCCCTGATTTTCATCATTACCCTGACTTGTTTGGTTCCCRTGAGTGAGAAATTTCTTGGCACTTAATGTTACAAACCTACAGCACAGTTGTGTCTGCCTTTTAATGTTGCATATAGTAGGGTTTCTAGGATAATACATTGCAAGACTTAGTGACAATTTCACCACTGACTACCTTCCAGAAAGAATATAAAATAACTTGACTTTACTAGGAAGCTCCTTTTCACTATTGAGGCAGCTTCTTTGTTCTGTKTATGGAGACTGTAATCTCAAGAACTCTGACACCCATTGGTTCTTTCTGATTAATAGTTTTAGGGGGTTATCTTAGTGAGCTGAAAAAGTCATGCAAAAAAACCTATCCTCCCTTAACAATCCAAACTCTGATACTTTAAACTGTTGCTTTTTTGTTTTGGTTTCAGATTTATGTTTTGTTTTGTTTTGTTTTGGTTTGGTTTTTTTTTTGGTTTTTTTTGTTTTTGTTTTCTTTTTTAATTGAACACTCATTAGAGTTACAAGCTTCATTTGAGGTTTTTCATTAGAATCCTGAAAAGGACGCAACAGCCTGCACACGTTGCAATACTAGAAGAATTGTCTTTAGTGTCTTCAAAGGAAATACCCTTTCAGAAGCACTAGCCGTGAACCTCTGCCCTTCAAGATTCTGAAATTGAAGAAGAGCAGTTATAATTCAGATGAAGATATCTGAGGGTGTACATTAGGTATSATTTGCAAAAGCTACTCATTCAACCCTTTGTCTTGATGCTACAGAGTACTTCCACAGAAAAATTTCAGGCATGCTTCTGCTCAGACCCAGGCCAGTCCTGGCTCTGAGGCTGGTCAAATGAACAATGATATGAAGCCTGATCATTCCTTGACCTCATGTGGATGTACTTCATATTCTATCAAAGGGGTCATGAAGTGACTGTAAAGTGTAAATCTTCAAAAGACATTATAATCCAGTTAAGGTTGCTTAGGTAACCCATCAGGTTTGGTACCACACATTCTCTGCAGACGCCCAGTTTCTTTAAATTTTTGTTTGCTTGGTTTCTCTCAGCAAAAATCTCTAAACCAAKAAATATTTGCTTCAGGGAATGCCTCTTTAAAGGTATAAGCAGCTGAACGTTCTCTCTCACTCATATTCCCTGCTAGGCATTCCTGTATTCCTCTTGTCTAACTAAAGTATATACATATATATAATGAAAAGTTCAGTGATTACAATATGTCCTGGGGAGGCACAGGAGATGGGTTGAGATACATTCTCTTCTCTGCCTAATGGACATAAGAAGTCACATTTCCTTTCTATCTATTTTTTTTCTCCTTTCCCCCAAAGAATGTTCCAAATAAAGTATATCTGCAATGTGGTAGTACATTCATCATATCTGTCTAAACTGTCTCACTTTTMTGAATACTCATTAGGCAAAAAGCAACATATGGCAAGTTGGTAGAGCACTCATATAGAATGGGTGAAACTTGACTTTCTATTATAGTTTCTTCCTGATATACTGCTTTTATAATATACTTAGTGAGACAACAATTGAGCCATTTTCTTTTCATGTAAGAATTGAAATACTCATACTAAAAAGTTAAGCAAATAAGCTTTCTATTCATTCATCAAACCAGTGTGTAACCACAACTGAATTTCTTAGGCAGCCTGAAATATTTTCTACTTTTTTTCTGCTTTCTTTGCTGATCATGACCAGCTCCTTATATATATATGTATATGTATAGATATATACATATGTTTTTGTGTGTGTGTGTAAGTAATATGAGAAATTATTATTAATACTTATGCTTAATTTCTCTGTTGAAATATGAAGAATTCTACCAGACTGATAATGGCAATAATTGTATAATTAAACAGAATGGTGTGGGTTGGCATGTAAGGCCTTAATTATGTGACTACTTGTACATATAGTAAATAAATATAAATAATAAAAATAAATTGAAACAGAATTGCTGTCAAATAAATCTCATGCGTTTGAGAAAATTTCTGTAAAGTATGACTCTCAGCATTAATTTTACAATGACTCAAATMATGGGATAATAAAAATAGTTTTCATTGAATACCCTCTGCCAAACTGCAGACATTCCTATACTCTGGTCTAAGTTTGAATAAAAGAATAAAACAAATAACAGTTGATATGCACAGTGCTGTACTATAATAATCCAATTACTTCCCATAGTGCAGAAATGGCATGCAATTTCCACACCTGTGACTCCCAAGAGATGTTATTTGCACAGTTTGGATCTGAATGCCTAGTCAAATTTTGCTACGGTGCCTTGGGTCAGATTTATGTTAAATTTCTCTCTTTATAGACTCCACGGTCACATATTATTTTCTGGTGTGCTGGTTACATACACTGCTCTCTTGCTTGGCAGGAAATCTGTCTTGATGATCAACTTCTGCATCCTTGTGGTTAGTAGCCATGCCATAAAGACAGCCCCTGTAGTGAGAAGTGCCAGCTCCTCAGTGSGGAGAGTGAGAAAGGTGGGGGCTGTGTTTTCCCTATGGCAATTCATCTGTCTTTCATCACGAAACTGTGGTCATAGTCTCAGGCAAGAGACCCTCCAGTTCTACAGTAAAACCAGTGGCCATTTTCTGTGAAGTRGGATTTTATTGCCACCAATATTAATACACTTGCAACACATAAGAAATTTGGTATCAGGAATCATGATATATATCTGGTCCTAATAACCAGAGTTATTTTTAAAGTGAAAAAAATGGCAGTTTGGTTGATGCTTAGGGCCATACAAACACTGACAAAACGATTGTGGTACAAAGGATTTATATGGCCTTTCAGAAGTCAGACTGATTTTTTGTTGTTGTTGTTTTTATTGGATTTTACATCAATTGATTAAATTTTACGTGTTTTACATTTGGAACTACAACTATGTCAAAATTGCTGTCTAAATCCAAAATCTCATTGACTTCAGCAAAACAGTTAGAATCATCCTTCTTTTTTCTCTATTTCCCAACACAATATTGTCCCAAGTCTTTGCACAAAGATGTAGACTATCTGCAAAAATAAAGAAATGTTATATTTAATTCTCTGTTCTCTCTCTCTCTCTCTCTCTCTTATTTTTTGCAATTTTATTTAATTTTTAATTTAAGCAAACAGTTCAGGATTCACTGGAAAAATTGTTTAATGTTTTCCTTTGACAAATATGAAACTTCCAGCTGTCTGCTGTGAAAAAAAGAAAATCTATGAGACATCTCTTTTAAAAGTCATCTTCTCTTTGTTGGTGACAAAGTGCAACACCCACTGGAATTATGGAGCACTTTATAATGCATACTGTTATGTGACCAGCTGTAGCCCATCAGTGTACCAYATGTACCCATGCAGAATCACTGAACTCAATTCCAGGATCTTTGAAAATTTCAAAGACCAAATAACAAAGTAACCTGATATTTTGTTTCCTGCTAGGGACAGTTCTGTCAAAAACTAAAAAGCAAACAGTGCCCCAAAGAGAAAYCAGAATTTTTCTTAACATGCATGAAATTCACCCTGGTTCAAAACTATGATTTACTTCTGAAATGAAATCTATTGGAAATGGAATTCATCTGGTAGGAGGAAAACAAATAACTTCCTCACTGTGATATTTCACATTATTGGAATGAATTGCTTAAAGTAAAGCCTACAAAGGTTCATTGAAATAATCTCAGATAACCTGTTATCTTTTGGAACAGAAAGGGGTCAAATGCAGCAAAGAATCTGATTTTAAAAGTCACAAGAATACAAAAGAACACAAAATGTTCAGTAGAATCTGCCCTCGTCCATATTCTCAGGGCTCATCTGTCTCACAGATTCACTGTCCTCCTAGTTACATTATCAGACCTGCAAACACGTTTATTAATGCATTGTTCCTTACACAGCTCCAAAAAGAGACGATTCTTTTGCCTGGATCATATAATTTCTGTTGTCACCCAGTGTGTCTTCTCCAGAGACCCTCCTCCAAATACTGGTATTCTATTAAATGCTCCTGATGCTCAGTCTGCTCCACTGAATTGTTTGTGGAGTATATTCTGCTGAAAGTATTCTTCTAAAAGCCAAAAGTGACAAGTCATAACACTTGAAATAAACCACCAAACAGTCTTTTAAGTGAATGACACACTCAGCTGCTGTGAAAACAGACTATTTCATTGACGAGACAACAGGAGGACTTCATTGTCAATTACTTGGAAAACTGAAAAACTTTTCCGGTCTATGACTCCCAGGCTGGAGGCACAAGTATTACCTCCACCTTTTTTTTGTGTTTGGTTTTGGTATTCTTTCCTCACTATTCCTAAAATTCTGCGTTTGTTATTTTTTGCCTTCTGATAATATGCTTCTATATCAAGTCACTAAAAGTTTGAAGATATACCTGGAGGTGTTTAATTATTCATTCTGTTTTATCTAAATGCTTTAAAGTGTTGTCTAGTCTTCTTAGTGCTCTTATCTATTAAAAAAGATCTCAATATGACAAGTGAAGCAGAAGGATTTAATACAATCCATCAACACTGAGTCTCACAATTTGAGAATTCAAGTCTCCCCTCCCCCTTTCTAACCTAATTTTAAATGCATTTGGGAAAATGACATGTGCAATATGTCCTCAATGTCTATAGATTTGGCCTAGTTCAGTACAGGTGGGGATTGATTCTAAAAGCCCCCACAGAAAAAAATTAGTGCTGTCAGCTTCCTCTCGCTTTTACTAAAGCTCATTTCAACTGTGTCAGTACTGCAAGGAATGAGAGGTGTTTTTTACTAGGAAGGTCTGAACCTTTTGGACATTTTCATCTTCATCATCAGCCTATAWAACTTTCTAACAGTTATTTCCCACCTAGAAATGTAAAGCAAACATCTAGCAAATAAARGCTTATTGGTTCTTTATGTGCCTAATTTGGACACATTATCAGCAATGTCGCCTCTATTCTAATAAGCACAACTGCACCATGCTGGGCTATATTTAATACTGACTSAAATGCTTCTTTGGCATTGGAATGRGCTGCCMAGGGAGGWGGTTGAGTCACCATCCCTGGAGGTGTTTRAAAAAAGGCCTGATGGCATTCAGTGCCATGGTTTTGCTGATAAGGTAATGTCAGGTCACAGGTTGAACTGGCCGGTCTCAAAGGTCCTTTCCAGTCTCGTTTATTCTGTGATTCTTTGATTCTGTGATTATTGTAACGGCCAGAATTGAAGATTCTTGAGCTACCAGGCAGCATGAGGCTGTACATGGGCTCCTACAGAAACTCAGGTGTTGTTTAGAAAGAACATGGAATGATAGAATAATTTGGTTTGGAAGGGAACTTAAAAGATCATCCTGCATCCTGCAGGGATACCTTCCACTARACCAGGTGCACCACTAAGTAATGTTCAAGTTTGCACTCAAGTAAAGAAAATATTATATTTTATTGGCCCACCATAACTCCCAAATAAACAAAATGAAAACAAAGGCATCTAAAATATTTTTAATTTTTATCACAATACGTGGTGATAATGTTGGGTTAATGTGGTTAAATGATAAGATTAAGGCGGGTAACCCTATGATATTTTCAACTGATGTGATACTGATCCATATGGATACATATCATCTTGGGTCAGTGGGGTTTAGAGCTCTTACTCTGAGCTGGTGTTAGCTGGAGGTGAACCAGATGCCTCTACATCAGCCATCATTGGGCTTGACCAGTGCAAACCTGTATTCACACAGTTTATTAAACTAAAATAACAGTTTGCTAAGGTAGGTGAAAAGGAACAATGCAATTATCTCAGAAGCCATTGTTTTTTGCAGAGGAAAATAGTAGATCTGCGAACTATTTTTAAGGAATCTATCAAAGATGATGAAAAGCAAGTTTATAGAGACTGTATGTATTTCATCAAGGTGGCAGGTTTTGGTGGTGGTGGTGGTCTGCCTGAGTGGCCTCTGCAAGAAGGTTGGGCTACCCTGTGCTGAACATAGCTGGTTCTGCAGTGAAGCCACTGCTGGCCACAGCTGAGCCCAAAAGGAAAATATGTTACAGCCCTGTCAAAACATATTTAAGAAAGGCAGAAAATGTTAGAAAGGCAGAGAAGGGGGAAAAAAAGTCTCAACAGCAACAAAACAGAAAAAAAAAAAAACCCAAACCAATCCCCCCAAAATCATAACAAACAAAAAAAACCCCCACCAACAAAAAAACAACGGAGTGAAAAGCATTGAAGGGAGCAGCTAAGTCAGAGATGAAGGAGGAAGAGGAGATGTTCCATGGTTTCATGGTGGAACAAATATTTCCTACAGAATGTGGAGGAGCCTTGCTGGAGCAGGGAAAAAAGAGTTAAGAAGGAATAAACAGCAAAGAGGAACTGCTGTGTATTGGCCATAAATCCCCACTCCCTTGTGTTACTCAGAGGAGCAGGCAGAGGTGTCTACAATGAGGGAAGTTAAGCATGGGGAAGGGACGGACAGGTATTTCGATGTTTGTCTTTCGGTTCCAAATCACATAGATCTCTTTTAATTTGCAACAAATTTTGTTCCTTAAGTCAAGTCTGTTACAATGGCAGATGATAAGCAATGTCTCTGACTCTGAGCACACCAGCTTTTCCTTCCTTTTATATCCTTCTGTTCTGCTGAGGAGGAGGGATCAGAAAGTGGCTGTGCAGGCATTTAACTGTTAACAGATGCTAATGCACCATGCACATCCATCTACACACACATACATCCAACTCTCAACTGTAAAACCTCTAGAAGGGTATAAGTTCACTTTAGAAACATTTTAGGGATTTTCAAGTTGAAAAAGGCCCTTCCATATCATTTAAGTAGTAATGAGAAATTCTTCAGGCCTATTTTTTTTTTTTTTTCAAAACTTAGCCATCTTTTGTCCCTAGAAAATGTTAGAACTCCACAARCCTTGTTTGTTGTGTCTATCCTAGTGAATTTTCTGTCAGAGGCAATTAGTTAATATCCTGCTGGAAAAGATAGGCTACTCTGCAAATAATATTCCAGTGTTTGCTGCAGGGAAGCTTCAATTCCTCTCTTTCACTGCATGAYGTCCCTTAACTTCTGCTGTGGCACTTCTGTTTGGCTTTTGGCATGGGTAGTAGTAATTTTCAGGTGTCCCTCTCCTGTTTAGTTTCTTGCCTGACATGCAGGGATTTTTTTCTCATATTCTGCCAAAATCCTCTTCTAGGATAAACATAAAAACATAAACATAAACATAAAAACATAAAAACCACATAAACAACATAAAAAACCCCTAATTTGCATTTAAAACTCAATTTTAGTTCAGCATATAATAATACACCAAAATTCTAATTGTATCATTATTGAATGTTCTCTTTGTTTTGTAGTTTTATTCAGAACTCTGGATTACACTTMATTTATAGATGCTTCCTTTTCTTCTTAACCAAATTATTTTGATGATTAAACACTGTTATACAAACACATACATGATACTGTAAGGTTTAAAAAGGTCTTGTTATCTATCAAATAGAATAAACCCAAACCACGTTATGTGTCAAAAAAAGTTTCTCACATCTATCTTTAAGTCTACCAAAGAGGACTCTTATCTCCTCTTAAATGGCAGTTTATTTTGGATTATTATTTGGCATTTGATAAATTCACCGTGTATTTACATATATATATATATATATATATATATATATACACACATATATATATTTGTATGTACATATACATATACATATATATTCACATATGCACATACACACACATATAAACACATATATATATTTGAAAATGTATATACAGATGTATATATAAATATACACTTCAGACAATGATTGTAAACCACCCATAATATGTTCTCATCTGTAATTCTGACAAGTTAAAGTGAATAGGGTTAGCAGGATGCTAGGAGATCCAAAGATTCTCCAACAAGCTGTTATAGAGAACATAGCTCATTGATTCATCAGTGAGGGATTTTTCCTCTTCTGAAAGAGAACTAGCCACATGCCTCAGGGTTATACCTGAGACCATTACTGCTGGAAAAATGACTTATTTTAGCTGTTGATGAAATGTTAAAAAAATAGTTATATGGCACAGAGTGCAACCATCTTTGAAAATAATTAGGTTATATCTTCTTAAAATATTTTAAGCATGCTTTTAGAGCCCGATCCAGTTCTTTTCACATAAGTAAAAGTTGGGCTTCCAGAAACATTGATGTAATTAGATGTTTCTAAAAATATCACAAGACATTAGAAATCACTCTTGTGTACATGTTGTCACTGTCTGTATATTCTGACAGCTTCCATTAAACTAACAAAGTTGATATTAATACTGTAATGAAAAATATTCTAGGGAATACATTCTTTATAATTCATTTTATCTTGTTTTTCATCAGAAGATTATATTCTTATATGTTTTCTATCCTAAAAAAATTCTGCTGTATACACTAGGAGGGCCTGTGTCTYTCCACCACCTCAATAGAGAAGTGAGGTTTGGAGTTATGGATTTATCTTCCCAAGTTGCCATTACCTGTGATGGAACCTTGCTTTCCTGGAGATGTTTGAGCAGTGCCCATCCAGAGGAAATGATTAATTATTTCTTTGTTTCGCTTTTCCTGAGTACACTGCTTTCGCTTTACCTGTTAAAATGTCTTTATCTYAGCCCAAGAGTTTTCTGATTTATACTCTTCTGACTCTCTTCCCTATTCTGGTGCTGGAGGAGTGAGCAAGCAGCTGTGTGGTATCTGGCTGCTGGTTGGGGTTAAACCACAAGAGTTATGAAGGTATTTAATCTCTAAATWAGATTATCTGGCGAGGTTATGGAATTTTTATCCTTAGACATTTTCAAAGGATGCAGTGTTAAGCAATCTATTGCAGTTTATTGCTTTGGGTTGAGGACTGAATTAGACAACCATAAAAGGTCCTTTTCAGATCAAGCCTAAATTAGCCTATGATAATTTCAGTGTCTAACTATCCAKCTACATGATTTAAAAACATCCATAAACTGTTGGAGAAATTGGAAAAAATAGACAAACATCTACGGAAATAGAATGTTGCATGCATGCYATAATTAAAATACTCTTGGTCTTTGTATTCCAGAGTAGACAGCAGCTGTGCTGTATAGACTGCAGTTCATAGAGGTAAGCAGTAAACCCTTTAAAAGTTAACACAAAGCCAGCAGCATTAAAAAGGAAACTTGTCTTGATTGTTGTGGTTTGGAGGTTTCTGTGCCTACAACATTTTACAAAGTATATGTAGATCCCCTGGGAGTGCTAGAAACAAGGGTGATTGCTTAGTGGTTTGGAAAATGCTAATTTTAATCTCAACAAGGATTCAGTTTTCCAGTTATATCTTGTTGATATGAATAGCATCCAGTGTCCAAGCTGGCAAGTAATTGAGGCTTTGGGAGTTTGACTGCTCTTGTGCTAATTAAAATCTAATTATCATCATGAGAACAAACACCTACTGAGAATTTTTAACTGTAACTCTTAAAGAACCCCTCTCAAAGTTTGAATGCATGCAAATTCTTTGTCAAGTGTGAAGGCTACTTAATATGCTGAATGTATTACACCTGAAATGCCACATGTTTAGGCACAGCAATGATCTCACTCTCTGTTCACRTATAAAGCTGTGCAACCTTTTACTTTACTCATGGACTAAGGATACTTTTTTCCTTCCATCTCCRCAGCCAATGTTTATGGACATCGTACAGACAGTGGTAAAAATGTTTTAATTATCAGCTATATCTTCAATAAAAGTGTTTTTTAAACCTTATTATAACATCAACCCAAGCAACATGAAGTGTTCTTGTCTTTTATAAGAATATCTTCAAGGAACCAAATATAGATGTATTCACATATATATGGATAGTGTAGCATATGTTTGATTTATGCATTAAAGATGTGATTTTTGTTTAGAAATTGAAAATATGCTTGAAGAAAATTGCTTTTAGATACACTGAGCCTGTGAACCCTCTGCAATTGAATCACCTGGAATGTACCATGAATTCTGTCCATTGGCTCTTGTGTGACTTTGGAACATTAACYTCTTCCAGGCAATTTAAAAAGGGAAATCAGATCATGAAAAATAAAAGGGACCATATCAATCCTGATGATGGTAAAAATATTATTGCATGTTTTATAACATTTGTAGATTTTTAAGAATAAGCCAACTGTGATAAAAAATTTAATTTGTTAATAAATTTTAGGAAAACAGACATCAAGAGAATTAAACACTGGACATTTCAGATTTTGAGGATAATGATGAAAATTGCTGTAGGTCTTTGAATARTGAATTCTCCAGGACTATTTCTCATTGCAATCCTTCTGAACAGTCATCTTAAAAAAAACACTCACTCTACTAATTTTCAGGCTGCATTTGTTATCTTTTTGCTGTACATTACCTTCACATATTAACAGTAGATGTGAGTACCTAATGATGGACATGGGAGGGATGATAATTATAAAGTTTTTAGTGCCCTCCTTTCATAACCTTCTTGTACTAAAATTGTGTAAACCCCACCAAAAGTTAGAACTGATAACAGTTTCTGCCCCTTTGCTCTGCAAATTCAGGSAATTTTTCATGAAGTGGATATGATGAGAAATAGCTCCTCAGTGGAAATGATGTGTGAAAGAAAACAGTTTTTTGAACTGCAGTGCTAAGATACTACATTTTGATGCAAGGTTATTTAATTCAGTCACTTAAAAATTAAATATTATAGCCTTTATTCAGATTTCTTTTGGGTTGGTTTTTGAGTCATGCTATAAGATAAATCAAACTACTTTTAACTAGAGTATAAAGACAGATTAAAGTAATGAAACCAACTTTTATTAAACAGGTAAAAGAGAAAGACAGTACCTCAGAGAAAAYAATTATTTTGGGGTTGGATTGCAATATTAAGTTTTATTAGTGTTTTTTAGGATACATGACAATATGAAAGAAGACTGCATAGGATTTGGGTTTTGACCTATTTTGCTGAGGAAGAGGGSATGACAGCCTGTTCATCAGAAGCAAAACTAAAAGCTGTGGGTAACTTTAGCCTCTGGAGGAGAGATTTCTATCTTAGCATAAAGGAAATTTGACAGACAGGCCAAATTTTTTTCCAGCTAGTCAGTTCCCWTGGGGTGGTTCTACCAACATGGAAAAGTTTTTTCTCTCTTCTTACAGGAACTTACATTCGGCTCATGAAAAGCAGAATAAGAAGGAGACAACAACAAGAAGCAGAAATTCTACATCACTTGAGGCACTAAAGTTGTTGGACTCAGAGAGATTAAGCCTAGATAATGTGGTTGAAATTAGGAAATATGAAATTATCATGGATCTCATGAGAAATTTAACTCATAATAGGATGTTTTAAGGGGATTTTRGAGATAAACAAAACTTCTTAAATGTATTAGGAAAGCTTTTCCGCTTGTGCAAAAAAAGAAAAGAGCTAAAGCTGAACTATGAAGCAACAAGTGTGAGATAATGGGAAGAATGGAGGACAAAATGTGTCAGTCATRTGTAAACTGTGTTTCACTGTAATTCTCTGGTCAAGCATGCGTCTGATTATCGCACTCTGTCCTACCCTAATATCTATTTCCTGTGGGATAGAGTATGTGTGTATTTGGGAGTCTGGTAATGTACTTCACACTGGACAAGCATCTGAGTTGGAAAAGAAGGAAATCAGAACTAGGAAAGGCCTGAGGTCAGAGTTAGAGACTGGATTTAAAAAAAAAAAACAACAAACCAAACAAAATAGCTGAGGATCTGGACAGGAGTTGTGGATGTTGCCTTAAGGCCAGTCTGGGGTTTGAGGGACCCATGCCTGTCAGGCATTAGAGTGAGGGTGTCTGAATGCACCAACTTGCAAACTTCAAACCTGATCAATCAGACACGAGCAGGAGCATAGCCCCATCTGTGCTGTTCACATTTCTGTGAGTGCTGTCAGTCTGATGAGGCTCTGGGTAAAGGCCTTGTTCTCCTGTTTGTGAGGATCTGTGTGTTGGCCTGACGTGTTTCCCTTGTGTTTGCATCTTTTGAATATGCRCCAGCCTCACAACTGAGCTGGAAATGGGGAATAGCAGCAGCAACATCCAGCAAAGCTGTGAGCAAAAGTCCCCTGGGTTCATCTTCTTTTCACAGCTGAGATTTTTATTGTTACAGTTGTTCAGCAGTACTCAGAACTGACAGGATCTTTTTGCTTGCCACCTGCACCTCTGTACCTGACATCACTTGTACTGAARCAGGTCTGTAAGCATTTCTGTTGGGTTTTGCAGCAATGCCTTTCAAATTTCCTGGTGCTTTAAACATTTCTTTTTTAATCTTGCTTCAAAGCACATGGCATATCTCTGAAGCCCTGGAATCATTCAAATCTGAAACACTCTGGGGTTTCTGAGTCACACGCTGTAATTTGAAGCATTTGAATCACCTGGGAAGATCTGGGATGTATTTATTAATTATCTTCTTACAGTGCCAAAAATATACATAGAGATGTACAGCCAAAATTAAAGGCATAATCCTTTCCCCCACACTCCYCAGAAACTAGGTGACTGATCATCTAAAGGGGCACTAAGTGTCAGTGAACATCCAAGGACAACTGGGTTCTCAAGCTCTCTGGACTAGGTTTTAACAGCAGGTAGAACATTTTCCTGCTAGGGGATTTTGAACTCTCAGATTTAATTCATGCCTGAATTTTGRATGCTTAGGTGAATTAGACTTCTGTTTCTTTTAAATTCAGGCATCCTTATTGCTTAAGGAATATAAGGTCTTCAATCTGCTTTTACAGGAGAAAAAATCTCTATCACTCTGAGCCAACAGTATGTCTAATAAATATCCTTCCTCYTCCTCTTTATTATTAGAACTTTATRYWGGAAATTAATTTCCTGAAGGGTCCACAGTAAAGCTTTAGTCCATGTTTGTGGAGGTAGGGTCTAGTTCTGCAATCTSAGGTCATCCATACTCTTTKCTTCCATATGAAATGGACTTCCCACTCCAGCTATTTCCACCTCCATTTGCTTTCCTTTTTCTGAGTCTTGCTCAGATATTGACTATTGTCTTTGCTGGTAGTGAAGGAACATGCTCTTCCTACCTGCATGTTCATGCAGGAAAAATAATTAATGAACCTGTAACTCTGTTACAGACTTCTTTCAATTTTCCTGTTCATGGATAGGTTTCTCTTTTCCAGTCACCTGGCTATATATGAAGTGATATCCTATTTTGATATAATTTCTCTCATTTCAGGCTCTGCTTTTTGAATCTTCTATCCAATAGAAAATGGATAAAAGTTCCAAACTTTATAAGAAACTTCCCTTTTTTTTCTGTCTTTTTTGCTATTATCAGTTACCTCAAGGTAGCTAAATGTATATAGTATTAGACCTGAACTGAAATAAAATATATTCCCTATTTTTCTCAAAAATGACTCCTTGTAGTTAAATCCCTTTGACAGAAGAACACTGTCCAAGATTAGGCAGACAAAACATGTGTGCATGGAATTGTAACAAAAATACAATTACAGAAAAGATTGCACCATATTTTCCTTCCACTGCAGTGTTCTCAGTTTATGCCACCTGCCATATTAGATACCAAAGKGTGTAAGGATAGATGGGTTATCTTGACATAAGCTTGTCCTAAAGGTAGGAAGGTCAATAGTTTGATTATTCTAGATTCTATAATAATAAATATATACATTGTTTAACAGAGAGCTTAACACTGTTAAAATTATGTGTTCCTTTTCTAACCGTAAAATTTTACAGGCTAAAAATTATATGGAATTTTATATACATATATATATGTATATATATATAGATATTATATATACTGGAATTATATGTGCTGCATTGTCATTGGGATTAAAAAACAAAGCTGTTTTTGTTTTTTGGTTTTTTGTTTTTTTGTTTTTTTGGTTTTTTTTGTTTCTGTTTTGTTTTTTTTTCAGTTGGCAAATCAGCATTACAAGAGATTATTTCCTAGAAATTAAAACACAGTGCCACATACAAGGTGTCATTTGGATTCTGATGGGTCAAATATAAACTTTTGACTTATATGACAAGAAAAGTCTGTTGTTATGACTGGCCATATTTTAGTAGCATGGTAAAGCCTGGTTTTGAATCAGGGCTGTAACTTGGCTTACCTTATTGTGCTGATAATTAATTGCAGAGCACATAATCGATACACATTCATTGCCTGTGCCAAACTGTGCCATAAAGCTCAGGAAACTGGCACTGAAAATATTGCTTGAAGGGTTTGGTTCTTTCTGCTGCTCAAGTTGGTGACAAAAAATCCTRTTGATCTGAACAGGAGCCGAATTTSTTTCTAACTCTTGGATGTTGTGCCTGTGATTGAGGCTCCTTTTCTTTAATGTAAATTGACGTCTTAGTCTGACAAATTCTTTTCATTAAGGGTACTAGGATTACTTCATGGCCTAAGGCATTCACGACTCTAAACTGTTCTTGGCATTTTAAAAAATAATTATTTTAAGCCTATCCTTTGYCTTATTACATTTTTGGTACTTAACTTCTTATGCTTCAGTACAGAGCCTGAAAACATGAACTAGTATAGCACAGGGCAAGGGAGACACACAGAAGTTGAATAAGGGAGTGCAGCAATGACTTTTTTTTTTTTTTTTTTTTGCTGGCTCCTCAGTGCAGCATCTGCAGTTGAAATATCAAAGGGTGAATTCAGGACTCTGTTTAGGTTGGAGCACTCCTACCAGTTTTGGTATAAGGATGTAACATAAAGCAGAGTTGATTATGAAAACAAAAATACTTTGCACAGGGGTTTTTCTCCCTCTAGCTTTTAATTAAATATGTTGGGTTGTTTTTTAGCCATGAGTTGCTTTTAGTTCTGTAAAGAAGACAGGATGCTGCCAATCAGAACATCCTCCACAACTTTGATGTTCTTTACCAGGTTATTGTAGAGCTTATGATTATAGTCTGTTTTTTACAAGGTATGACCTTCTACAGTGTTCATGATGTTCAGAAACTCACTCATGCCATGGCATAGATAGTATTCGTGCAGTCAATCCTCTCAGTTGCACTGTATAAAGCTGCCAATGTAGAAAATATGGTAACTCAGACTAAAGCAATATATGAAAATTCCTTGAGCTCCACCCAATTAGCAAATGTATTAATATTCAAGGGTGGAGAAAATGGTAGAGGAAGGAGAATAATTACAGGGTTTTCCTGTTGAAAAATCATTAAAAAGGAAAAAGGAAAGAGGAAAAAGGACCAGACTCCCTGTGTTAGCATGCACTAACAAGGAAGAATCATTTAGCCAATTCGATAAATAATTGCTGGGTCTTCTAATGAATGTGTAAGACATCTTAAAGTAATAGTGAAGGGAAGAAGGGCTGGCATTTTTTCCTATCTTGAACTTTTTTTTTTTCTAATGTATATAAAGATATCCTGATATTATACAGAGCGACTGTCTGAAAGAGGAAGTAATTATCAATTTCTGTGGTAATTGAATTAATGAAAACTGTGGAATTTTGCATCAAAATTGGATTCTACCCCAACAACGACGCTGGCTAGGTGGTATCACCTGAATAATCTTATTCTTCATACTGTAGCAGCAGAGAAATCAATTATGGATTCTCTCTCCCTCTTGTCTCTGTTAGTCATATTTGAARTTTTGACACTGCGCATTCCGTTTATTTGCTGCTGGCCTAATAATCCCCTGCATGCTGGGAAAACCTTTGTTCTCTGACAGAAGTAATAAAGCCGTCTGCACGATTCCCTCTTGTGAGACATGGAGTGCTCCCATTTTATTTAATTTGGTGGTGTGCAGCCTTTTCAAAGTAAGCACTTCACAGGGACTGAATGCGAAGTGACATCCCAGTGACTGAACTGTGTGACCGAAAAAAAAAAAAAAAAATGGTTTTAAACTCGCCTGTCAAGGTAAAAAMCCAATGACTCTTAATTTCAGAATTCCCCTCTCCTTAAGAAAGCTRCATCAGAAACCTGGGTCAAATGGGTTTTAGCTCTCATTTCTGCTGGATCATGTGTCTTCCTGTGGAAGTGCTTCAGCTTTTCCCGCTCTTCATTCACTCATTSCCACTGAATGGCAGCACACAGAAAATGAAGAGATCTAAATGCCAGCAGGAGGCTTGCCGCTTTCTTCCAGGCATGTCCTGAGCCCAGTCACCCAGAACAACTTGTGATCCCTGGACAAAGGCGCTCACAGCAGGTGGCCATATCAAGAAATTTTCCTCCTGGAATTAGATATTATTCCAGGAATCACTACTGAGTCAAACATAATGCCCCATCCTGCTGGGTCAAGTAGGATTTCATTTCAATTTCTTTACACAACGATGCGTTTCATCTTGTCTGCATACAATGACAGTGCTCAGGCATGAAATAAATTGAAGTGCTTGAAAGRCAGAATTATCCCTTGAACCTGCAGCATTCCCGACCCCCAAAACATACATTGTCAAGTGAGTTCCAGATAAGCAGGATCTTCACCGAGTGTTTGTGCTGCTTGGCTTCCTTTAATCATACTCCCTTTTGTAAAAGGGATTTTCGAGGGGAAAGATAAATCATTGCTGAGGAAAAAGGTCATTTTCAAAAGGCTTTAAGAGCTTCATTTCATGTGGCTTTTCAAGGTGAAACAGGTAATTCAGTGCAGTGAAATCCTTTTGTATTCAACTTAATTCACAGCTCACACTACCAAGAAAACAGTAACAAAATAAGCTTGAATAAAATTCTTCATTAAAGCTGTTCTCATAGGTGTGTGAGCCACATTTTGTTGTTTGCTGAATTGGCYTGAATATTGAAAAATAAATTTATTACTAATACTGAGCTGTCTATTCTGGCTTTAAATCATCCGTGCCTCCAATATTGGACCATTTTCTTCCTGTAGTACAAAAGGCATCAATCATTTCTTCTAGGAGTCACTTTTGTAACACATCTACTGAATATACTGATACTGAGACATCCAGGCACATCATTGGCATCCTGCTTGCAACTGGAGGGAGACTCATATTTTTAGGATAGTGTAGCAAATATTTTGCAATGTTTCATAGATAGTGAGCCTGCCCTAGATAAAGGGACTTTTTCTGTAGCTCTTTCACACTACCAATGTAGGCCTTAGAGATCCCTGCTCATAGGTCAGATATCTATCTTTCTTTAAGATATCTGTGCTTTGCATGTAAACCTCAAGTTATGAGCTCAGATTAAAAATGACCAGATTAGTATTCATAATTTGGGTTAGTAGACTCAGTCATGATCTTTTCAGCTATAATGAATACACTTCTCTGTCCTTTCTCATTTTTCTTGTTCAGCTGAGTATCCTCTAAAGCGTGGCTACACACATTTCACTGGGAACAACTGTGCAAAGTGTTCATTAATGTTAATTGAATAATTTATAACCACAAATAATAACCCTGACTGAGAAAGTCCTCTTTCATAATGAGGACAAAATATTTTTAAAACATGCATCTGTCTCAAGAATAAAATACACAGAAATGGATCTTGTTTTGCTTTCTTGCTTTTCCCACACATAAAATAATGTTGATTAAATACCTTCAGCTCTGAAACAAAGCATGTACCTGTCCCAAACTTTTCTAGAGACTAAATATAGTCATATTTTAGTAGAAATAGGTAGAAATTCTGCTAAAAATGAAATTTCTYCTGTGATATTACTTTATTCCTTTGTTATTTCCTCTTTCAGTGAAATACCAGCCCTAAGGAGATGCAACCAGTATCACAAACAGAATACACCTGATGAGGATCCCATGAAGAAATCACATTCCCAAACTCATCTTGTCCCTATCACATCTATTTTTTAAACACATGATATTATTTCAGACTTCAAATCCTTCTTTGTGAAATATGGTGTGGTTATTAGGAAGTATCTTAATGAGGTTGTACATAACATATGGAATGAGTCATGCTTATGAACTGTGGCAAAGTACTGTCAATCAAGTTCAAATTTTTAATATATTGCATCTCCAGACCACGAGCCAGGGCCCAATCAGTGCTCTTCAGCAAGTGGAGAAGATATAAACATATRCTATTAATACAATAATAATTGGAAGGATGATTTAATTTAGAAGAGCGATTGTCTGTCTTCAAAAAATAATTAGCATATTCATTTTGTGCAAACAATTTAATAATGATAATGGTAATGATAATGATAATGAAAGCAAGAACAACAACAGCAACAACAACAACAAAACATTTCTATTCTGAACAATTGTTTTTATGTTATCTTGGCGGCTGCAAGAAGCCATATCAAGCTTGGAAATAATTCTTCTTCAATATCCTCATTAACATGGATAAACCGTGCCTGGAACATAGGAAACAGTCAGTGTAGAAAAATAAGTATGGGGGAGGGAAGATGTGGGTTCAAAAAATCATTATTAAGAGTAAAGCTACTTATAAAGTCACTGATGTCTTTCTGGCTAGTGTAGTGGGAGACTATTCTAATTTTTTCTCTGATCTGTCCGTTCCTCTAGGAAAAAAAAAAAAATAGATGTGGTCCTTGAGGAAATTTAATCACAARGGCAGTAACCATTTTCATACTAAACATTTCTCTTCAAGGCCATTAGTAGAATTTTAACCTAGAAGCAAGTATATATTCTATGTCAACGAAAATTTTGGACCAAATTTTGCTAATTCTAAAGTAAATCAGGGGCTCTCAGTGTATTCCAGCATCCTCAGAAAAAAAGTTACAAGGGAAATCCTAATTAATTTCCTTGAGTAGATAATTAACCTATTAATGGGATCTGAATCAGAAAGATTCTGTTGTGGAATTAATTTTTCCAAATGTGATAGATCAGAGAAAAGCTTTATATTAAATTWAAGTTTGTGACAAAATAAATATCTCTGTCTTGTGAGGAAAAACAYATATTTCTCACAGTTATGATTTGTTTAGGATCAGAATTTATATTCCTTTATGCCACACACCTATTTGTTTGTCTTAATCTTAAATTTCTGATCTTGTCTTATCACATTGGCATTAGGTTGTTTTATTGCTTTTTTYTTCCTAAGAGTTTTTCAGCTGCTTTCACCTATTTTTTAGCATTATCAAAACTTGGTAATGCTGGAAGTTACACCAAAAGCAGAAAGCAGTTTTCCACCATTCAGAAAGATTTTTTTTTTGTTTAGTAGGGAAGGGAGACTTGCATTTTTTAAGAAACAGAGAAAAAAAAAAACACCAACAAGAAAATTCTAAAGTAAACGGAGAGAATCTATGGCTATCAGCAAATATAAATTTATCTAAAGTGTTTTTTTTTTTTCATTGCCAACTGAAATGGCTTCATGTAAGGAAAGACACAGAATACTTTTTCAATAATCTTTTCCGTTGGCTATCGAAGTGTGTAAAAAAATATTCAGAGATAAAATGTTGTGGTGATGTTGTCTTAGATATAAGACTTGCCAACACAAACATTTCTCTATAACCAGAGTGCCAGAAAGCTAGTGATCCCATGCTTTCAGAAGACAAGAAAGAAATTGAGGGAAAAATTTGTTTTCATTCTTAAAGAATTTCAAGCAATTACAAAAAAGACAAGGTAGTTAATTTTCTTACTTATAAAAATATATACATATTTTTTGTATAATTTTCTTAAGATTTCAAACAACTCCACTAAAAAAAAGATAAATCAAAACAAAATGGTGGTGTAGTGAATTCCMATAAATATTTAGTCTAAACAATAATATTCCTTCTTCTTCTTTTCTTCTGATTGTTAATTCAATGCTCATTCTGAATTGCAGCCAGGATACACAAAAAAAAACCTCATTATTTAATGATTGTGGTCATGAAATATTCTTATCCTACCTTATAATTTTTCTACTTCATGAAATAATGTTTCCAGACAATATTGTTTGATAACATATATATATATATATATATATATATATTTACAAGAAAATGCCATTTTCATATATGTATATTTGTGCAAAGTCATAAAGAGGACTTTATGCCAGGAAATGCCAGGAAAATCCCAACCAATCCACACACATTATGTTACAGAAAAGGTATTCTTATTCTGACCAAATTGATTTTTTTCTCCAGCATTAGCTAATTGAAAGAAACAAAACTACCTGTCATTTTATAAGTTAATTTTCTTGGCTTGCTGAATTTACATCAATAACTACGTATTTCAAGGGGGGAGTTTACAAGACAATTTATTGTGTTGTCACATTAGTGATAAGTACAAACACACAGACAGATCATAGTGATTTTCTTTAAATGTGTTCTTATCTGAAGACTAACTGGTGATTTTGTTGCCGACTCTGTGTTGAAGTGGTTCTAGGAATACCAGATGAACGGTTATTGTAGTTCATGATAAGCCTTGACTTTCTTTAAACCAAAGAAATGTGAAAAAAAATAGTATTATACTTACAAATGCTGAACCTGGTTTATGAACTGTTTTTTATTAACACATTAACTACAAAAACATGAGCTTTTATTGCGTAGTCCTTATTTTCACACTCACATCAATCTTCCAGAAGTGAATTAACAAGTTGCACAAGTGTGCATTTTCTTGGATATGTRTAAGGGAGTGTTCCCCCATACCTTTTCTTCATAGACACTTCAGCTTTTCCTGTTCGGAAGTCTGTTAAAATCTCCCAGGGGAAACTTTTCCATGGGGAGTGAGGTATCCATCCTCATCAGAAACTTATAAACCTGAATCTTTGGGTGCTGTGTGTCCCACTTGTGCAAGCACCAAACCTGACACCACCGCACATCAGGACAGGGARCACGAGTTGGAGCTGGAGTTACACTGGTCCCACACAGCAGCCCTTGGTGGGGGGATGGCAACCAGCTAAAATGAACAAGGGCAGCCACCTTATCTACCTGGAACTTTCTAATTAGTGCTTTAAGTAACTTACACTTTGTTCAGTGCCAACTCAGCATAAGAATGCACGTCCCTCCACTGAAACTCTCTGCTAAACAAGCTGAAATTCTTCTGCAGTACAGAGCTAATAGCCAAATTTTTATATTATAGGTGTCTTTTTAAGTGTTATGGGTTTATTAAAAAATCAGGTTCCTGTCTACAATRTTTCAATCCCTGCATTTTAGAATGCAGGGCAACAAACAAGAATGACTTTAAATGTTTTATAGATAGACTTTGACTTGTATTCAGGGTTTTTCAGTTTCTTCAGATAAAGGGAGTAAAACTCATCAAATCACTACAGAATTTACTTTTCCTGTACTCTCAGCTCTCCTGTAGAGCCTTATGCTTTGGAGTCATAGGAATATTGTTCAAGTGTTTATTTATTCAGTGTCCATAAAATGAAAATTTAAGATATCTCTGCAGGTGAATTGCTGTAGATAGTGAAATTATTGTATTATCCTGAGCAAATCTTTTCATTCTCCCTCCTTTTTCTATGGCAATATRTGTGTCTGTGGGAAAGGGAGAAGGATTCTATGTGAAATTGTGTGTTCTCACTCCCTGCTGACAGTGAAGATTCCCTTTCTGTTCTTTTAGAAGGAAACTGTGCTTTGTTTAGCCATTAATTCAAGGCCATATTTTGCTATTTCTATTTTTATAGTCTAGTTTTATACAAGAGATTTGACTCTGCCAGGCACTGTATACATACAAAAGGAAAAGACAGACTGTGTCTTAAAGAATTAATGTCCTTAAAATAATAAAAGCCTTAGCAGATAAAAGGGGGGAAAAAAAGGGCAAGATTAATGATTAATGATTGATACAATAAACAGTCATTTCTACATGCCAGTTCCAGGACAATGCTTTTAATGCTTACACAAGGACCAGCAATGACTTCCAGTATTCAGATATGGAAAAGTCTTTCTCTTACCTGGAGAAAAAGGGAGATAGCAATGAATAAAAGATGTAWAAGTAGATTCCAGGAACTGATGGTTAAAGAAGACCTTTTACAGGAACGTCAAGAAAAGCAACCAATAAATACCACACAGTCATCAAAATAACAAATTGAATTGAGTCATATGTCTCCTAACAGAAAATAATTTAATTCATAAAAAAACCCCATTAAACATTATTCAAAATCCAGTCACAAACAAAGAACTTCTTTCATTTGGACTTGTTTTATATAAGGTTATTTTTTTTTTTTTTTAAGAACAAAGAATATTATGACATTTCTTCCATTTATARGAAGTGTTTTGGAAAAACTTTATGATTTCTTCACCTTTCATTCCTAAATGTTTCATTCCTAAATTCACTCCTAAATGGGGGATCATTTTTTTTCAAAGGCATCATTCTGCTAAGGAGGAGAGCTACATAACAGCTGAAAGAGTCAGTGGTAAAACATAAAATTTAGCAATACAATATCTCTAAATTTTAGAAATTAAGACAAGAAGTTCTTCCAAAAACATTCAAACATACATATAAAACTGATTTATTAATTTTGTTTTTGTTAGTGATATACCAGTAGTACTTCTAACCTGCCAGAGACCTAGCAACAACCACTTTGAGTTGCTGTATTCAGAACTGGCCTTACTAGTCCTGTAAGAACAAGTTATTAGATATTGAATTAATTTTAACAAGCATTTTTAATTATAATATCCTTTTCGAATTGAGCAATTTCCACCGAAGCTTGTGTAGGGGTAGCTTTCACACATACAAAGGGCTGACGTCAGTAAAAAGCCATTAGATGTTTCCTTTGATTGGAGTCTTTTAAGGTGAGTCACAATTTTCAAAAAGCTCTTGTTATTGTAAAACATCAACACCAATATAACTTTATTTTCTATGACTCTTTTGCAAAAAATCTGTGTACTCCTGTTAATGCCTCAGGGAGTCATGTCAGGGCTTTAAAACAGACTCACACTGAAAATGTTTTAAGTATTTTTCAGATAGCCATGATAGGAAACACTTACTAAGCATGCATCAAAACTCACAGTCCTGATGGTGGACTTGCTCTTCTAGAAAGATAAAAGAGCAGGAGAATGGAGTCAAATCGGTGAGAAATCAGCTTGATCTTGTTTCAGTTCTAACAGTAGAATTCATGGTGATATACTCTACCACAATTTGGCATTAAGACATATTTATCAAAATACTATGAGCTGAGATAAAGCTACTGCCAAACAAGTAAACCAGAAAAGAAATCCAGTGGCCATTTAGTGCAGTTCTGATTCTCTGCAAAATAAATGACAAGGAAGTGGAAGAGTCTTTTTTTTGTGTGTGTGTTTAATACAACACCTGTAAATACAGCAAGATTCATTAGTTATAGACGAGTCAAGGTAGTGAGATTAAACTTTGCATGGCCACCAAAATTCTAATCAACAAAATCAAATGTGATTAGAGCTACTTGTCTGCAAGTTGTGAAATGTTTGCTGTCAGGCAAGAAATGTGTTTGGTAAGCAAATTAGATGGGCTGATATATTTTTCTGGTTCTACTACATAGAGGAATTAAGAAAGATCTATTTTTGCCAACTTTCAGAATATGTTTCTTACAAGAAGATAAAATATATYMCTKTWAAATGGATTAGCTACTGAGATGTCTTACAGGCCTGGGGATGTTAATAGTGAGCCAGAGACAGCACTACCATTTAAAATCAAGCATGGTTGTATAGCAACAAAAATTGCCAAAAAAAAGGAGATCCTCATCATAAAAAAAAAAAAAAGTCAAAGATCAGTTTCAGATACCTGAAATATGCTTAGAAGATAATTATTTTGCAGTGGGCAAAACACACRATGCTTCAGCTGAGTAATAAAGCTTGWGYAGAAAGGTATAAATARCAAAACAATTCAAAGACTTCAAGATAGATTGGAATATGAGARGAATCCTGTCTGTGTCTCCCATTTGAACAAGTCAATTGGGAAAAATCCTTTGTACAGAGACACTCTACATTTGACAGGCTGGTTTATGCACTCATATTGTCAATAATGACAAAAACCTCTTTCCCTTGTGGTCAGCAGTTTCCACAGAAGCTTCACAGAATGGGATACACTTTGCCTTCTTACAAAAGTATATGGCATACACTGCTGGCCTCCAATGTATGTCTGAAACTATGCCAGCGAGGGAGGAAAAAAATAGAAATTACTCTCAAAATACACAAGTAGGGTCACTGAAAGTTATTAACAACTTAGTCAAACATCTTTCAGATATGGCTTAGAAATATTTGCTCAGTCTTCTGAACTAAATGGTCTAGACCTAGTGCATTTTTGTTCATTTTTGTATACAGAATTAAAAAAATTTAAAACTAAAATTGTTTTTCTAGAACAGCAGTGGCTGCTATTAACTGGAAGTACTTGTACGGATGCTGTTAGTATCTATCTAATGTCAAAAAAATATAGTGATTTGTATTATGCTTTCTTAAACCTTCCTTTCAAAGGTAAAGGTTCTACTTTGTGATCTAATATGACGTCAAGACAGAAATAACAACATATGCAAAAATATAGTTATGGAAAAAGACAAGAGTAGTGAATTTGTGGCAAGAAAAAAAAAAAAACATATTGGTGTACCCTTAAATCTGTTTTTTTTTCCACAGAACTATGACAGATTCTATTTTATTTTTTCATGTTTCAGAAATTGTAACATTAAACATAGTGTTTTGATTTTGTGACAAGGCACATTATACACATATAGTGTCATTTCAAATATAATGGATCAATTTAAAAAATGTGGGTTTTTTTTTTTTAGGTGTGAAGTTTGTGTCCTGATCATTTCATTAAATATTACCCAGGTCTTGTTGAGAGAAAACATATTTCCCACTCTACTTCTCTAAAAAATTCATGATTTTATAAAATTCTATCTTTCTTTATATAGAACTGTGTCTATTTGTGTCCTCTTTTCCATGGCAGTCTTTATGTACAGCACTTCCATAGCTGTACATAWCTTTTTTATCTTTCTGTGTATCTTTCTAGATCTTTCAGAGGTGGACGTATCATTTCAAAGCATAAAAACTTTTAGAAAGGAGTCTGATAACCTGAATGATTTCTTCTATTAGATGTATTCCAATTCTCTTTTTTTAACCAGTTACACCTGTAAAAGTGAGAAGGTGAATTGCTAATATAAATCAGTAAGAAATACATGAGAAGAAGACTTTGAGAGCACAGGTGGGTCGCATATGGATGACATTGTTCTTTTGCATTRCACATGTTCATGGTGATACCAGCAGTCCAAGTCACTCTGAAGCTCTCACTACCACACATCAGATCAGATTGGAATCACACGGCTGATGCTCACAGGCAGTGAAGAGTTAGAGCCAAAATGCAGATTGAGAATACAGATGCATTGGTACTAACTTAAAAAAAAAAATGTATATGATGGCTTTCATTTGAATTACTGTTAAATATTTCAGAGCTTTCACTAGATCTTTGATGTGGTGAATTCTTAAATRTATGTCTAAACTTAAGAATGGAATGAAACATTAGCTTTAATGGCCATGGTTCTGAAAAGGAAGCAAGGCTGATGGGAAGGGATCTTTCATCAGACTAACTAGTAATTGGACCAGAAATGGATTTTGCACCTGAAAGTCTGTCTTTCTTTTCCTAACTGTATCACTGGGTTTATCTAAAGACATTGCTCCTCCCTGCAAAGCTTGCTTAACTTAATGACTTCAAAATGCCRGTAATTCTGGTGGAATCAGTAAAGATATTTACATTTTAAATGCATATTGTGATGTATTGAATTGTTATCTGAATTACACCTGACTCTAAAATAGAAAGTCAACAGCAGCCCTGTAAAGAAGACATCACCTCTCTTTGATATGTATTAAAAAATGCAACATCTGCATGTAAGGGCACAATTTCCTTATTGTGGTTGCAGGTGAAGCACATTTATAAASCCAATAGGCAGCAGGCATGCTTTATGTAGCCCCAAATTGTCAGGAAAATGCAGTCTCCTTTTTCATGGTCCAACTTCTCCTAAAGATAGAAGACACCTTGTGAATCAGAAATGTGTTTGCTTTGCAGTGATGGAGTTTGCCTCAGACAYGCTTCCTTGAAGCGGGCTTGAGTTGAGCTGATTCTGCCTTCTCACACTTACAAGTGCCAAGGGGAAAAATAATTTTAAAATTGTACATTTAGAAGTAGCATGCACCATTAAGCTGAGTCTACTGTTGTAGAGATGTGTGAATTGACTGATATATTGACACGGTGCTTAGTGCAGCAGTGCAGACCTGCACGTGGCTTGGGAGTCAAATAGGGAGGGGGAGGAGAGCTATTTGTTTTGTTGTGTCAAACCATTCTGCTGTCTCTGAAAGGAAACTCATTTTGGGATAATGGAAGAACAGGCATAGAAACTCAAACAATACTTGCTGGATCTTRAAAGACACCCACATGTAATTTATTTCCTTCCTTTTTTAATAGACTGTTATGCATTAAARTGTCCATAGTGTTATTAAAGTGATGTATTCAGAATATGATAAAAGAAAGTGAAGCCTCTTCAGGCTGACAGGCCCTTATACTGAGAACAGMAAGTATTTCTTTCTTTGATCCCAAAGGTGCTGTCTTATGGCTCCATTTTTTTCTTCATTTTACGAAGAGCATCTCTTCATTATCTATGTTTACAAGAACCTCATTGTGTCTRTATTCTCATTACATTTATTTTGTCATTAAGAGTACAGAATGAAAGATATTTCAGGTTTGCATTGATGAGTTCAAGATGAGTTTTTCAACATTAGTTTTATTTGACATCATGCTATCTGCACTCCTTGGTCAACCTTTAATGTGGAATCCTTTCATAGCTTTTTTAGTGCTGTTGATCAGATGTAGGGATTTTGCAAAAATGAGCTTATTTTTCCTTAGCTATTTGGCTGACATTGAGGCAGCCAAAGCCTAAACTAGGTTAAAATTGCTACACGATATGGGTAATGAAATGCAACAACTTTTCTACTTACTCTGTTGAGTGAACCAACTGATTCCATATTGTAGCATTTGCATTGAAYGTAAATATAATGGAGCCACTCTTTCTATCCCTGGACTATACAGAGAAATACTGTTAGAAAACCCAACAGGCAGAAAAACACCAGAGAAATGTAACAGGGAAAACAGTTTTCACTGTAAGTATTATGTTATCATGCCAAAAGATAATTAAGTGGAAATTATCAACTCTTTAACATAATGAAAAGAACAGTGAGTGTTCTATGGAGCAAAAAGGTATTTTTGGCATCTGCCTACAGCTTGTCCAMAGACACACTATATAAAATAAGTACCAGTTCAGAAGTGCTTGCCAAAAACATTGTGTTAGAATTATGTTGGAAATTCATTGTTGTTGCTATTGGTGCTAATGATACTAGCAACATTATTTTTTAAAAAGGTTTCTTCTAATATGTCAAAGATAAAATCAGGAAGAAGAAGTTGGACAGAGGTGGATAGAGATGACTCCCTAAGGCTTGATTGTTAACATTCATTTATGCTTTTAGATTGAAAAAATGTTACTGTCAACATTTGTAGGGAAATTGGAATTGTCTTATGAAAATGGAAAAGTTTCTAAAGAAATAATGTGAGCTACTGATTGTCTGTTGAGCACAGATGATTGTCCCATTCTTCTGTCTCTCCTCTCTTTGMTTTCTTATTTTTCCCTTTTACAATMGCTGACCAAATACTATGGTGTCCACAAGGAGAATGTCAACAATTACTGGAAATAAGAAAGGCCTTTCTTTTCATTGAGTATTGCAATTAATCTCAACAGAAGGATGCAGTGAATCACACATCAAATGGCTCAGTAGATAAAAACTGGGTTAGATAAAAGGTTAGATAAAAACTGGRCAGTAACTAAAAAGAAGAAAAGCAACATAGGAAATGAGACTGGCACAAATAAATAGCAAAGAATTAAAACAGGAGCTACCACTTTGACTTGGCATGAAAAATATAATATAACATGAAATGCACAGCAACTTTCAACTCTGTTCCAGAAATGAACTGGATACCGTCTTCATTTCGGGCCAGCTGATCCAAATGTAAACCAACCTTTTTGAAAAACTAAATACATAAAAGAGTATTCAATTCACAAYTGAAATCTATACCAAGGTTTAGATGTCTTCCTTTTAATGGAAAAATGATTGCAAAAAGATATTGTGAAATACTATTTGACACTGAGGTCATGTTACTCACATACATTACACACAAGAAAGGCCTCTTTATGCTTGCTTAGAAAAGAGTTGCAGTTACTGCTTGAACRGATTAAGTTATTGTTTTAAAAATGCACTTTTGCCTTTCAAAATGGTTTCATTAAGGTGAGAGTGACATAATACCACACATCTATAATCCAAATTTGTTGCCACTGAGGCAATAAAAAGCAAGTGCTTTTTTTTTTCTATTTTTTTCTTGCCTTTTTTTTGGTGTGTTAAGCAGATTTACTCTTTAACAGTGAAGCTTCAGTGGATGATTATGACATCAAAGTGTGACAGACAGTGATTATGTACTGCAGGGGGAAAAGACGGATAAATACAGACATTTAATTCCCTTAGCTTAAGCAGACAGGGGTAGTAGGAAAAATAAGTATTCCATCTCTATTTCATTTAGGCAAAATAAGGTATGGATTCAACCAAGCTGCATTGTCTAAAAGATTTACTTTAAAAAAATCCTAGTTATAACTTTGTTTCCTTTCTTTAAATRTAATTTCAATCAGTAGTTTCTCTTTTTTTTCCCCTTTTACTTGGAAGCTTAATGACAGCTTGTTCTTCTTCATTCCAAAGTGCTCAAATACAACTGTGTCTAGATGTGACCTTCCCCACCACAGCAAAAAAAGGCACAGGACTATGAAATCAATTTTAAAAAGAACATACTGGATATAGAGCCCAAGGAATTTAAGTAATTTAACAATGATTTAAGAAGTTTAGATTTCCCTCTAATTGGGAATTACTTTTTGACATAATTTTGGATAAATACTTTTGGACATAATTCTCAAATCGAAAAGAGAATATACAGAACTTGATACAAGAAACACAAGATTTGATACAGATACCACTGAAGTCCCAGGCAAGATTTTTTTTTTTTTTTTATTAGATCAGGATTTTTTTTTGCAGCTACAAGAATTTCATTCTGCTGATGTTTAACCTTTATTAACAAAATGTTTGGGTCTGATCTTCAGTTGCATCAAATAAGCAGCAAAACAAAATTCTGTCAGCCCTTAAAAGGAGCCACAGACAATGACACAGATTAAAGTCAAAACAATTTGAGAAAAAGTTATCCCATTAAGGGTAGGAAAGGAGAAAGATGGGGCAGTGACGAGGTTGTGGATTTAGTTACTGAGGAGGGTGGGAAAGACATCAGAATAATCCTCTTGATCTAGACACAGTATATATCAATTAAGTGCCAGACTTCAAACACATGCTCTTTAATGAAGACATTTTTAAGGGATAAAAAGCAAAACAGTTAGTCCAGTAGATTATTTGAATTTAATGTTCCTATTTCTTTCAAATCCTGCACTTTAAAAAATATTTTTTCTTTCACACATGGTGCAACAAATACAATAGCTGATGAGGGCCTTTTTTTCCCCCTCCTGCTATTGAATGCATTTTTATGAAAAAGGATCATAAACAACTTTTTTTGTGTATGAGTAGATGAGTAGATGACATGAGGACGGGCAAACAGGGGTATAAGGTAAGAGTTAAAGGTGAAATTGCTGAAATTGTCTCTTGTGTGCTGAGATCTGTGTTGCTGYGTTGGAAAGCAAAAAGAGAGGGGAAGTTTCCAGTAATACATCGATGTTGAGAAGCTGGGAGAAAATCCTGCCTCCACAGAAATCAATGGCATGCAGCTATCGATTGCCATGAAACCTAGTTTTCATCTAAGTTTTTGCCAGCTAGCAATGATGTGTCCAGCTCAAATACCAGGCATTGAATCATTCTTCAAGACATATTCTGATTTCCATTTAAAACTGCTTGTTGATGAAAGCTTTCTCTTCAGCTTCCAGAGAATATCAGTATTAAGTTTTTAACTTATCAACCTGTAAAAGGTGTCTGTTCATGCAGCTCTTGTAGGTTTGCAATTTTTCTTCTCCTCCTTCTTCTCTTCGGCCTTATTTCCTCTCCTGGCTGAAATCTTGAGGTCTGGTCCTGCAGTAAAATAAATAAGAAAAAAGAATAACCATTCCAAATGAACCACTTCCAAACTGTAATGCTTTATTATATAACATAGTGTATCCTGAAACTAGATTGTCATTCCATGCAACCAGAAATCCTTTGACCACTGAACACTGGATTTTTTGTAACAGTGGTATGAATATMTGTGTTGTGCACTTTGCAGTGGTTCAGGGTGACACACATTTGGGTGACTTCCATAGTCTAACCTAACAGTCTTTGTGAAATGTTTCAGCATTGCCTGCAAAGCACACCAAAATGTTTTAATTTTAAACAAAGAGCGAAGGAATCTCTAATACATTGTCTGTTTTTATACCTTACCCAGAATAGAGAGCCTCCAAAGGACCAGCTCAGAAGCATACTCTAAATCCCTGCATCGCCTGTGATCTTCTCTGGGGTGATTGCACRAATTTCCTACACAAATTGCACTATCATGGGAATCTGAATGAAGAATATGAATCCCTATATATAGATGCCTGGAAGGCATTTATAGAAATGTGTCATAACATGCATCTGATATCTTCCCAAACACACTTTTGCCATCATTATATTTTTAGGAGAGATTTTTTAGCTAATTATTTTAGACTTGTAAGCATGTCAGTAGCATGTCAGTAACTTTTTCTAAAAGATCAGGACAGGAATAACAAACCAAAAAACATTCAGGTGATAAAAGAGAAGACACTGTGAATTATTGCAATGAACACTGAATGATATSCATGCATTAGGAAGAACACCTCAGAAAGATTAGAGCATATCTCTCTGATTCATTTTAATGTAGGTCTTTATATAAAAAGATAGTTTCTTTAGGGGAGAGACAGTAAGCACTGTTGCTTGTGTAATGTATTAAACCTGTAACATTTTTCATTCTTGCTTTGCTATCCCTTTTATTTCTTTTATAGTCTAGCTTCTAAAAATGTTAAGAAATTTGGCAGACCTCATGGAATTCTGATTTTAGGAACACAAAACAGGAAGCTGTTTTGAATGCTCCCGCTTGATYCATCTTTGTGCTGGCAGCACAATGCATGTAAAATCCACCTGCTGGAAGTCGGGTGGTTTATGCAAAGGGATGTCATGGTAATTTGGAAACTGCTGAATACAGAGAGAAGCCTTTTCCTGCCCCCAAACCTGCCACACCAGTTTTTCTAGCTCATTACATGCCAAAACTTTTGATTGATGTGCTCACTTCAGTCATGGGTAATTTTAACTCCTATATTAAGTAGCTGCTGCTTCCACTCCATTATATTACCTCGTATGGGGCAAATCAGAGCTCAAGCTTGGCCTGTATTGGCTTGACCTAAAAGGCAGAGTAAGTCTTTGTTCAGTTTTGTGTAGGCAGCAAGCCAATATTTCAAAACAACTCAGACAATCACTCTGCCTTTTCTTAATTGTCAAGTTCCCTTGAAATGGAGCTTTTAAAGAATACTACATAGCATTTTTTCAGGAGCCCTGAAGAGATAAGAAAGTTGTTAGAGGCTTTCTAGAGAAGAATACATTTCTTTTTTCATTGAATGTAAACAGAAAATAAGTGCAGCACAAAATAACCTGTGGCTGCCTTGTCAGTGTGGTGGAGCTCCTGTTTTGCACAGCCTTGTTGTATAATTCCCTGGATAGCTTTGGGACTGAAAAGAGGCTGAACAGAAACATTGGGTATTTTCTCAGAAAAGACCCTCCACCTACAGTCTTATAGAAGTCAGGCTATGTATAAAGAGAGAAATGACAACCTAAAATAAGATTAATCTATGACTCTTTGAAATTAACCTTATTTAAACTGACTGTTTAGGTTCCCTATCTTGCAAGGAGGAAAATATCAGTACTTCAAGTTAATCTCATCATTAAATTAGTGTATAAAATGGGAGACATTTAAGTGGTTGTGAAGGGAAAGAACAGATATATGTAATGTTTCTTAAATCTGATCTCTACTCTCAGGTTTAGGACTGTATATCATCCAGTCAGCTAAAGATTTGAGAATGATACAGAATGTAAGATTTTAAACTGCAAGCATATTCTCCTTTGTTTAATTCTGTTTCAGATACCACTGTGGGGAGGAAAGCTGTTCATTTGAGATGTGTCTTGTCCTTAACAATAAGATAGCTGGGAGGAAATAGTCYCCCTAAATAGTTTTTGGACTTCAATTTCGGTGTTAGATATGCAATTTAAAGATCCATGTAAAGCTATTTGGTGGAACATTAAACATTCAAGCTCCCACCACTGCTTCACTGATTAGGTTCAAATGCTCATTTCAAAGATAACTGAGTAGTTATTGTTGCTTGCTGACAAAGCACATTCATTCAACTGGGCTGGTTATAAGTAATAAAGACAAAAATTATAAATGTGCATAGTCATGCCTGGATCCATTTTATGCTTACTTGTACAGCACAGACCCAGATTTAGCACCTTCACAATGATCTTCTGGATGGATTATTTAGTCATTGTGCAAACACGCAATACGAAAACCACAGTATAATACAACAGAGTCAGATTCATTTAGCTAAACAGACAAAAACTTCACCAATATTGATATATGAATCCTTGAACTAATTATGAAGGTATACCCATCATTGAGCTAATTTTTGAATCCTCAGAAATAAACAGGTTCTTTCTGAGAGTGGTGAATCTCATTCTAAAATAGCCATCTAATATACACCAAGATAATTACTTTCTACAATGACTGATTGTCTCTAATTGGAAGAAAGGGAGACCATTGTGGAATACTGGAAATATTTTTTCCGTACTGCTGATGCCAAGAGTTAGATACGACACATCCCTTCCAAAGATCCTTAAAGCATAGTGCTGGAACTGRTAACCTAAGGGTTTAGGTTTTCTACTTCAGTATCATAGAAAATTGGAATCTGCCTGCTGAAGTAGCTCCTTCCCAGGGTTCATTCTACTCCTTTACTAAAGTTTATTGTCTTTGCAGTGGGGCAGTTGACCTAAACTATTACATTAAACTGGCTTTGATTTTAGATCACAGAACTACTTATTATAATAATTTAAAAGAGGTCACAGAGGTTCTCCTTGAAGAAAAGGGAAAATTAAGAACTAATTAAAGGACTTCTCTTTGTCTTGTTATATGTTTGAGGAACTRTGGAATATCTCAGGAACCTGCAGAGGTCAGAGACTGTACCATATTAAAACATGGAGMAGACTTTAACACGGATCCCTTCTACTCACTGAACATGAGTGTTGACACAGGCTTCAAGGCCATATGTGCTTCTATATTTTACTACAGAATAAGAAGAATACCTTCAGTCATCACAAGATTTAAATAAATTCTCAAGGAWCATATTGTCTTCTTTTCTTTATTTTCACGGCTCCATGACATGGCATCAAGTTTTACCAAGACAACTACAATTTCAAGGAGCCTGGATGACATCCCACCTACTTTTGCAACAGTGACGTGAAAAAAAGAGTAAAAGAAACATCTGCAGTGCGCTGTACTCTCCTCCTGACACTTTTAAAAATTTTCAACCCTTGACACAAGACATTTCCACTTGGCCTGATTTTTTCACCCATGTCAAATAGGTGAATATCTAATCATAGACTACAATAAATTAATACACAAAAGCAAAAAAAGAAAAATATGAAAGTTATGATTTTGTTTTAGAATTTTGAAAAGCAGGAATGGACATATAATTTCATTAAAATGAGACTAAATTTTTTTGAGCATCAAACTTGTAATGTGTTGTGCAAAATAAAGCAYAGGAAAATTCTCCCCAGCAAATGAACAAGGAAACTTTAACTCCAGAATAGTCACAGTGTAGAAATAACCATTGCTTTCACATAAGAATCTAAGTTGAAGGCAATATTAATTTTCCTTGACTTAGAGATGCTGAATCAGTTCTTGAAACACCACTCCCAGTAACACTACCAGTAGCAAGAGATATTATTTAAAACTCTTCTATTTAAAGGGCTT
>NW_026623678.1:99861-111531 GCF_030028575.1 Malurus melanocephalus | reverse complement strand
CCACTGTATTTATTGCACTGCCCCTCCTCCCAGCTCTTTCCTGAAAGGAACCTTTTCACCCAGGTTTAGCTTGTCATTAGCAAGACCACGACTGAGGGGTGTTTTTTTTGTTTTTTAGTTATGGTCTCTGGAAGCTGTGTTCTGTCAGGTGCTCCTTTCTTTTGACCTACTTTAGATTGCAGCTTTGCCTTTAATAAGAGCACAGTGCCCTTTTCACAGGTTCATAGTCACGAATATAGATACATGCTGGGATTAAAAAAAAAAAGTAGATATAAAATATTGAGTATTTAGGTTTCTACCAATAACCTGAAACAAGGCAGAGTAGAAATATTTTCTTTAGTTATATAAATAAAATATCTCAAGTGYTGGAAATTTTTAGCTAGGCTTTTCACAGGCTCATTTAGCCCATTTCTTGTTTATGAATGTTAGTACTAGTCCATAAAGTATCTGATTAAAAAAAGAATAATTGCTAAAAACTCAGTCAAAAGAAATGTCTTCAGTAGCCAGTTTTCTCAGTCCTCAAGCATACAAAATGAAACAACTCAAGTCTCACTAGAAGAATTGAAGGTGCTTGCATCAGCTGTACTTTGGGGTCATTATTTAATCTTTGAAAGGTGCCCCAAAACAATTTGCTAATAATTAAAATTATGTTTAAAAAGCAATAAAGKTAATATTATCATGGCAGTGGCTGTTGCTGTGTGACTGACCACCTGACAGTCATTTACCTTCCAAAGTTAAAGTCAGATTAATGGCATTGCACCACAGTGGCCTCATGTCCTGAAGAAAAAGAGGCCTTTTAGTGCAAGTTTCATGTGTGATTCTTCTGYTATGCAGCCTTTGCATGAATCTGTCTTCTGTAGAGAAACCCAGTCCAATGGAATGGAATATGAAATAGAATTCTGGAAGGAAGATGAGATGTTTGCTTTGCACACCAAATTCTTATTTTAGAGTAATATTTTATGTCATAAGAATATAATACTTGTGTGGGCTAGTTTAGTCATTCGTACAATAGGTGAGTCAATAGACAACATCAGCAAATTACTAATTTTCATTATATCTGTAACTCAATTTTTATTCAAATAATGCTATGCTTTATTACATATTATACTTTATAGAATATTATAAAAACATGTTCTTTCCTTAAATAATTTAAGTGATTTGTCATTTGGGATGTAAGAGAAGAATGAAATTATTTTTCTTAGTTTGAGAGAAGAAGGAAACGAAACCCTTCTGTTTTGCATAAATTTGTCTAAGCAATTTATGTAAGACTTSTAAAACTTCCACAAACTTAAAATAGCATTTCTTAAGCAACTGTGGCTAAGCTGGAAATGTAGGAATAAATAGGAATCTATCAAACCAGATAGAGCTTTTAAGAGTGGCACGTGTCTGTACTGCAAAGCAAGAATTCCCAGGTAAGCCAAGTGACTTTGTGGCATTAGTTCTTTCCGGGATTTAGCCTTTACTAACTAGTTTTTTATTAMACTCTACCAAACTTCAAGGAGGTATGTCTCGAGTGGCATATTACAAGAGCATACAGCAGCCTTTTGTAGACTAAATATAATTAGGGTTAGCTGATTGCTAAGAGAATTAGAGGAAAAGCATCATGRAAAAAAAGAGGGGAAAAAGGTGCCCCTGTATTTTAAAAGCCATACTCAAAGCTGCATGTGTGAGTACACATAAAAGTTTTAGTAAGTAATCACTGAGGAYAGCAGATATATAACATACTAGTTAATTAAGTCATCATGGAAAGAATGCTGCAGTGAGCAGTCATTAGTGGCTCTCTCAACAGATTCWGCTCTCCTTTTCTCTCAGTTGATTCTACTAGACTTTTTATTACAGCTGAGAAAAGGCAGAAAAAATAATCTGTGAAACCTAGACCAGGAATGATTGTTGCCTCTGAATGTAGCATATCTCAGGATTTATTTAATTTGCTTAAAAAAAAAAAAAAAAAAAAAAAAAAAAGGAATGGCTTAATTGGCAAGAAGTCAGCAACACAAAATTCTGACTTTTCTGTAGTGTTTCAGAGTTTTGTTCATGTTTCCTGTCTCTTTAAAATAGTTGAAAGGGAAAAATATTTCTCATGGAAAACTCTTGTGGCTAATCCAAACATTTTCTGTTGTGGAATAAATACCCATATTCCTTTCCCTGAGTGTGTGTTATGCAATCATGCTTTGTAGATGAATGAGATTATTCATGGAAATTAGAACAGTACATCTGACTTCATTTGGTGCCWCATAAGATTTAGATGTCAAGACAAGGTCTTCTTAAGGAAAATGAAGATACAGGAGATGAGCAGTAGAGTGTATATAAGCTTGACAAGGAACAAGTTCAAGCTTAACTGATAWAGAGGGATAAATTGTCTCTTCTGTGAGCATTTTGAAAGCTCCCAAATTAGGTCCCACTCAAGGTTTAATTTTTTAAGGTTGAATAGGGAAGCTGTAAATCTGTAGACCTTTAGAAAGGAACAAACTTGTAACACACATTCCTTTCTCTTCCAAACCCCAGGCTGCACACAACTGTTCTTCTGAGATGTGAGCAGTCGGATTCAGTTTTCAGACCTGAGAGGTATATATCATAAAAGGATTTCTGTATTAAAATAAATGTTCATAAATGCCATTTGTTCTTTGAGAACAAGCACCCATTTTATTGAAAAAAAAAAAAAAAAAAAAAAAAAAAAAAAAAAAAAAAAAAAAAAAAAAAAAAAAAAAAACAAAACAAAGAGTGTTGCTTTACTCATGTCTTCAAGCCAGTTTAATCCAGCATGTGGTTTTCCAGTCTGTATGTCATTTTTTATTATTGATTTCTTAAGCTTCTTGCTTCTAGTGGCAAAAGCTGATGATCTCTCTTTCTCATTCCCTCCCTTCTCTTCTCCCCACATCTCACCCCTACTCCTTTTTTAATTTTAAATGTTCTGTTTSTCTCTGTACAAAGGGGCTGATGCTTCTATTCTGCCAGCTGTCCAGACCTGGTGAGCTGTGGTTGTGCAGTATGGTTTATTTCTCATCCCTGATCTCAAATTTGGAGACCAAGGAAGATAGTGTAGTTTTGGGTCCTCTGACATGCACACATGTGGTAGTAGTGGTAAGACCGAAGTCTCAATGTAATGAAATATGCCCRTGTTGCCTGCACTGCCTGGGCACAGTCGTGTTTGCTGGCCTAGCAGACTTCTGGATTAATGAAGAAGAAATCTTCGCCTACTGATGATGCAATTATTTTTTTTCTGAAATCCTCTTTTACCACAAAGAAGTTCCACAGCACATTAATACTTTTTTTTTTTTTTTTTTTTTTTTTTAAATTTCTGTTGCAGATACAATGCCGCTTATAAAAGATAAATAAAAGACCTGTGTCCAGAAGTTATCCAGGCCTGAAGACGGGAGTATTTGTGTTATATAATTTATTATACAAGTTTGTATGTTTATTTTCTTTGGTGAGTCATTCTCCATTCTATGTTCAGAATTCACAATGGATAGCATGACTGGGTCAATAAACTCCTGGAGCAGTTTGGACAACACTGCCCTAATTCAGGTGATAAAAAAGTTTAGCTTGATCGTTAAGCATCATACCAGGATGGGTGATGTAGAAACAGAAATAAATACCATCTGAATCCTTTTACTTAGTACTTCAGAGGYAGCCATAGTGTTAACAGTTGAGCCTTAGTACGTGCAAGCCACCCATAGTGAATAGAAATACTTTGGAGGTTTTGGAGAGAACCATTGTAATACATTGTATTAGTATCAAGTAGAGACTTTATCTTGGGTGGAGGCCATAATTGTTTCAAGAACTGATTAGATTTCCTATTGATTTCTTCATGAAAAGGCAGCCAACAACCTCATCAGTTATACATTCTTGAGTGCCATCTGCTGGCACCWTCTCTAATACAAGCACATTTACACATTTGAATGCATGTTTGCATATTTATATATGCACATATGCAGACACACATATCTGTATATGCATATATACATGTAAATGGGTCCATAAGTCCCATTTGCAATGTGCATTCACCCCTTTAAGGGCTCTCACTTCGTTGTTACTCTGCTCAGGAGYTAAAGCTAAGATAAATTAGCAGAATTAATGAAGCTGGTATTCCTATGAGACTGTATCCAGTATTCCTAACCAATTCCATGTCCCCTCCCATATGCACAGAGCTCACAGATCTGAGCTCCCAGTCTTCCCAGCATCATCCTAGGCTCTCTGAATTGACCGAGATATAATTGTTCTTTCCTCAGAGGAAACAATAAGTTCTGTTCTTTACTCTGTCTCCAGAGTTTGCAAAAGTTTTAGCATACACATATCTTTGAGCTACCTTTCCTTCTTCTAAGACCTCACTGGAACTGATCACTGAGGACATAAAAGYTACCAGGTAGACCAGTAAAAATGCAGAGGCTGTAATCCCATCTCTCGTTTCATTTTAATTGCATTTTCATGTAGCTCATTTTAATTAATTGGTTGCCCTAATAATCATTAAGCACGGATCGACAGTTAAATAAATATATTATTTCTTCTTGAAGGGGATTTAAAGACTTTTTGGTGCTATTTGGAGCTTGGAGGTGAATCTTCAGGCAATGAGAAATGTACTGATGCCATTGGCATTCATGTAGAAATGAGTAGGTGAAAATGAGTGCAGGCTTTTCCTTACTGTTGTTCAGACAAGTTGCAATGTTACTTTGTCATTGCAAGCAGCATTCTCASAGGATAAGCACTGTGTTAAGTTCTGGCCAGCAACCAATCTCTTCATGAAACGATGTTAAAGAGATGGCAATTTTCTCAAATCTATGTTCAGGGATAATCTTTATAATTTATTTCTGTCCCATGGAAAAATCTTTGTCTTGTTTCTACCAGATAATGACAAATACATATGAGAAAAAGATATCCACTCTACAGATCAGGCAGGATTGTAGAAGCTATAAATCTGTGCTCTGTCCAGACGATGAAGTGTAGCTACATATATTCACCAGATATATCTGCTAATTACAAATTATCAAGTCAACAACGAAGTACCAACTTGTGTCTTTTCAGTGTGGTCCCTGTCCTACTCCATGTGTTTTATGCTTCCATCAAAAAATCCCTGAGAGAAAAACATTYATCATTTTATCTTGCAGAAGTAAATTTTAGTGAAGAACCCAGAACTCAGGTCATTACTAAGTATCTGTTTAAATAATATTAAAAAAGAAAAAACATTCTTGCTTTTGATAACCATTTGCTAAACTGGAAAGCAACGCCCTTGGTAAAGTATCAAAATCTGTTCCAGTGTATCAAGATCGTGACTCAAAATGTTTTCCTCCTTTCCTTTTTRTTARGAAAAGTTGCTTGCTACATGAAAAGAATAAATTTGATCTTGGATTTTCTGAAAAACGAATAAGGAAGCAACCATTCGCAACTGAAGTATGACCCTTTGAAAAAGGAGCTTAACCTCACGGATATAAGCAGTTCTAGGAAAGTTCTATATAAAAAATAAACACTAAGAACTATTAGAGTTCTTATCTAATTTTAAGCTCACATAAAACAAGAAAATGTAATAACCAATGGAAAGAAAAATAAAAAATATTATCAGCATATGTACATCTTTCCCTGTACCTTTACAGTTTTTCTTCTGTATTAAAACTCAAACTATTTCAGATTTTATGAAATCTCTGCTTTTCTACTTTTAAATTGGTTGAGTGCTTTAACTTCTGGCTGCTTCTAATATTATKCTTAGGGGTTTAGTTTTCCTACAAGACATCTCTCTCCTCTTCTGAAATGCTTGCATTCCACTTTTCCTTTTGATTTTAAATTGGATCAAAATAGAATGGAAATATAAACTAAAAACACTATGTGTTTTCCTGTTAGCCACTTTATTTCCTTCATTATTTTTACTATTGTCTTTTTGCCCTTTTTAAATAGTCACAAACTATAAGCAAGCAGGTGGAAAACAGGCACAAGTGGTTCTCAGTAAAGCTGCGTTTGTGTAGCACATCCACTCCACTAACCCTCCAAAACAGCTAGTATTAATGATACTAGAGGTCAATGGAAACACAACTATTGATTTTGATGGGCTTTAGATTAAGATCAAAAGAAACTGGAAGTTTTAATAGGTCATTTYGCATGGGGGCTGGAATAAGATTTTCACCCACTGCTGAATCATAAATAAGGAACAACATAATGATTTATTGGTTAACTCTATCTTGATTTGAAAAGATAACAGATTTTTTTGGAAGTAGGTTTTGGGGCATAATACATGAAAAATCCCACGATACAAAGCCAACTGAGTGCATTATGATTTTGAATAGATGAAAACTGTGAAGAATTTTTCACTCAGTAAATAAACGCTCAATAATTTATCTCACAGTATATTTTAACAATTTACCTTTATTCTCTAGTTGACTAGAGACAGCAAAGATGATTTCTGCTTTTTACAAGATTACTAACCCATATAGTTAAATGAATCATGTTTTCCATTTCAGTCCATTATAGCATCTCATAATTCTTTGAAACTTACAGTTTTTCAGATTGAATTTTTTTAGGTTTGTTTTCTTGGAATACGTTGTCTATTGGTACTGCCATTATTCTTATTACTGGTTATTTTTATCCATGTGAAGATAGTTTATGCAAGATGTTTGACAAGTTTTGAAAGAAAACCAAGATAGAGGAGAGGAAGATAATGTTTTATTTAATGCAAATATTCCTATTGTTAAGAATATTTAACAGTTTTAATACTTCAAAATGTAAATGACAATAAATGACAATAAAATTTAAATTTTCCACTGTGTTGTATTTATTGCAAGTGTATTTGAATGTTCTCAGAAAAAAAATGGGGTAAAAATCTGAGAACAAGTAATATAATATTAGACCCTGCTATTTGAGAAATATTATCTGAACATGTAATTAAAGACTGACATAATGAATACATGCAGAGTCAAAGTTGAAGTTGTGTGTTTTACAGAGCAGACTGAACACTTAGCACAGCTATTTTGGAAACARCACTATACAAAAATGATGCATCATTTGACCTGCAATGGAAATAATCCAAGGAAAAAATGAAAGGGAGTGTGTTACAATTTTGACAATAAATGTCCAAACTATTAGTAGAATGTATTTTAAAAATATGTGATGTAACACAATACTGAAACATCATTAATATTTTTACATCAGTTCTATAAAATAAATTAGAATTTTTGGGGATAGCTCATATTTCTGGTCATACTTAAACCCTTCTCACTAGCATGTTATCAATAGATGTTTCCTAAATATTCCCAAATTATTTTTTTAAACCTTCTTTTCTTTCTTCTTCCCTTTTCTCCATCTTTTTTTTCCCCACTCAATTCAATTTGCACGTTGTCTTTGAAGTTTACTCTCTGCCTTTAATTACCTTTGATGGACTGGTAAGACTCTTTCYGCAGAACAGTTCATAGACTTAGGCTAATATATCATAAATGAGAAATCTTCTGCTTGAAGCACCATTTTAAAGCACCATTTAAAACTGGAAGGACACATCACATTGTCATACACTCAATAATAACATTTCACAGCTTTTAACTAAGCTGGTAGGCATGCTTTTTTCCCCCTCTTTTAATTTTTTTTTTCTCCTCTCAGAGACAGCTGCCTATTCCTGTTCATATACGGTTTCTGCCGTGCTCTGATGTCTTTATTTAGGGAATTATAAAGAATTGCTTGGAGTCTTCTGCAGTTTCAAAAAACTTGCCATTGAAGGGGAGGAGGATAAAACTTATTCAGAAGACAGATGACAGCTTTTCATCTGGGGATCATACAGAAGGATGCTTCCTTCTATAAAAATAGATCCTGCAATGTTGTTTGCTCCTCACAATTTCAATGACCAATCATTCTTAAAAAGAAAGAATACCCTTAGAACTGTGTAGTCAGCTGAATCCTACAATTCTCATTCAGCCAAGCTGGTATTTTTTGCAATTATTACTATTTTACACAGTAAGGCATGCAGAATTGGCTCCCAAAAGAAACAGATTGTTCTCTCAGCCACCCCTCCCATCCTTCAAGAAACAATACCAGCCTGAGTCAAATCAGCTTGCACTAATTTTGTTTCATAAAGAGACCATTTGAATTGTCTTTGTTGACAGTATCCTTTTTTGTCCGTATCAGAAAACCAACAGAATAGAGGAACATTGTGATCATTATTAAATAAACTGTCATCCTATTTAACTGAATTGACTGATTTAAATGTCAGTATAATGAGTTGTTTGGAGTTTATTTTTCAGATTATAATCTGTTAATTAACGATTAATGTGTGCTTTTAAGACGTAGCCCACTGCAGGAGGTACTGGTGAGGCATTTTGCCTCAGCAGGAGTGCTAGGCAGCAGTTAACACAGAATAAGCAACCAGGACAGATCCTCAGCTGGTTAGGATTTAACTTTGTATTTCCTAGAGTATAAAAGAAACCCGACTTTCATATGGAAATAGGTCACGGAAGTGTCTTTCAGCAAGTGGGGAAAGCGTGGGGTTGTAAGTGGTGAGGGTACCAGGCAATGGTATTCCCTGGGGAAGGGAAAGAAGTGATAATGCTGGAGTTTCATTAGCAGCACAGACAAGCGGGGATGAACCTTTCAGCTGACCTGCTGCTACCAATTATACCGAGTACCGAAGGATCACTGAAAGTGCCGTTCGCCAGAACAAGTGTTTCAAACATAAATAAAGAACAAAGCAAGCAAATCTGTACTTACACATTGGCAGTAGGGGAGTTATAAAGATTATCACTTATTTACTCCCAGGTTTTATGAARGGGTGGTGGCCTGGCTGAAATAGTTCTGTCACTGAAACTTTCAGCTTCAACTGAACTAGTTTGCTATGCAGAAATCTGAGGTAAAAGTGCTCGTATTTACTTAGTTAACAAGAAATTATTCTTTTAGTCTAGTTATTACTGACCATGCACTTGTGTGGATGCCATTGACCCTTATAACACCAAAATATTTTCAATCCTCTGCAGACAAAAACTGGAAATTTCAATTCAAAATGGAGGCACATCCCCCCACCCCACTTGCCATACTCTCAAAAGATGGTTCTGCAGTTTTAGTAATTTTGTTCAAATTCTACAAGCCAGMATATGATTTAGAAAGGTTGTCTAAATTTTCTTTTGTTGTTATTTAGTGATTAAAACCAGTAGCCACAGGTTTGTCAGTGGTTGCCAGATCTTTGAGATTACAAAATGGTATTTTGTTTTATCTCACCCAGCTTTCAATACAGACCTATTGGTATTGCTTGCTTGTGCTGAAGAGTTAGAGCAGAGCAAATATGTCTGTTTTGTAAATGCAGAGCTAGCAAACATTAGAATTAAAATCAAATTATGCCAGTTATAAGTATTGTAACTGTATGTGGAGGGACTGTTTCTCACCATAGATAAATGTATTTGATATCCTTTTTACACTGATCTGTTCATCAGCTGATTTTTCTTGCCATTTTTTTTTTTTATTTTTACTCCAGTCTGTAGAGAAATATCAAGCTCAACTTAAGAAAAATAAGTGATGTACTTGCCCCACAGGATCTCAGTGTGGGCTTTCAGCTGTACCTAGCACTTGTGGAAAGATTTCCTCTGTGCTGTGCCAAAGTTTCCAGCCACCTGAATACTTCCTACACCATGCCTACCTGTACACAAAATTATGTGCTGTCATGCACACAGAATGGGTAATTTGTATTTTTACCCTGTATTTTTTTTTGCCTCTTTACTTATATACAAACATTTTCTTTATTGAATTTGAGTTTCCTAAAATGTTAAGTCCCTGCCTAAAGCCCTCACCATATTCTCCTCTTTTTTTCTGTTTCTTTGCCTAAATTATGTTTTTCAAATACAGTTGTAAATAAATTGTTATAAACAAAATCAAGGTGTGGTGAGGAATTTCAGCATAGAGAAACAGAGAACTTGTTAAAAGAAAAAGAACTTATCTGGGCTTGAAGGAAAAATACYGAAGAAAGAAATAATGAAGAAATTCAGAGAGAGCTGCTGGCCCGCAGACCTGTCTCCAGGAAGCCTGGAGGAGAGAGTGCTGCTTGGCTTCAGCCAAAACTGTTCAGGAGTTGGGGCTAATAATGTGAGACCACAAGTGAATGGGTGTTTCTGAGAGGAAAACTGAGTGTTATTTGAGTTTCTTTTGTGGATCTGCAGGTACAGATCTGCACCCTCTCTAACAAGCTCTTCTCTCATCTGTGCAGTTTTGAGTTTGGAATTGGATCACCTCAGGTGCTTTCTGGTTGAGACCAAATGTGTCTTCAAAACACYGCACAGATGCCATCCTTGGTGTCTTCATTAGTAAATGGAAAAAAAACAACACAGTGTTAAACTAGGAGCATGGGATGTCTTACGTATTCTCTGTTCCCTCATGTGAAATTTCACTTTTTTCTTGAGAGGGAAAAGCAATATATATTGTATCAGAAATAACAATTACAATTATTGATTCTACAAAAGAATTATTTTTTTTTTTGTTATTATATGAAATTACCTTTTTTTTTTTTTTTTTTCTTTTCCTTACCAGGAAGTCTGGTGTTACACTGAACACATTATTATTTCCAGCACTTTGCTTATCACAATACAGTTTCCAGATAAATAAAATAATAACTTATCCTCCATTCACTGCAAAGGGTAAATTCAGAGATAACAGTGGTCTGGGGATTTAGAAATTGTGCTAAATTCATATGGTAATGAACATCTGTGATGTTTTGATGACTCACTTGCTCGAAAGGATACAATCCCCAGGTTTCATTATTGTCTTTGAAAACTTGCAGGAAGTCCCACACGGAGCAGTGATGACAGACAACACAGGATGGTTTTAAGCAGACTCCCAGTAAGACAGAGGGCAATGCTAGGCTATATCCCAGTGTGAAACGATGGCTAATGGCTAAACATGGAAAATGTCTCCATATTTTAATGTTTTAATGACATCYTAAAACATTAATGAAAATATAACTTAATGAATCACCCTGAGTGCTGTTGTAAGTTTATGCCTGTTTGTTTGTTTTTCTCCATTTGCTGAAGTGGCACAAATCAAGCCACCTGCCAGGAAACTCTCCTCTGAATGGTTTAATTCCTTTCTTTTGCCTCTCCTCCCACTCCTCCCTYGACAGAAAAGACTTTTTTCAAGTGTGTTCTGAGAATTTTAGAATATCTTTTCCTAATCAACCGTGTTAAGACACTCAGCCAATTACATCAAACTGTTTTCTTTTTCAAACTAGGGACACCTCCTTCTTAAGCTATTTTGTCACTTGGCTTGTACCAATGCAGTTTAATAAGCTCAAAGAGAGAAAAACACCAAAAAGCATTTTTGAAAGGGAAGTCACACAAAATTTGCTTTTCAGAAAGCTGTGGAAAATCCAAGAAAGGGTAAGATAATTCAGAAAATCCAAATGCAAGCTACTGCTCAAAATAGAAAAGGAAGGATTAGGAAAGACTCTGAGACATGAAAAGCACGTTGCAGGTAAAAGCAGCAAAAAACAAAACTGTTGTTGTCTGAAGCATCATCTCTGCCAAAAATAGCTACATCCCTGTCAGAAAGGGAAAAGAACAYGGAGCCATGCCAAGGCAATGCATGCTGCACACAGTCCAGGGAAGCCTTTGCCCACAGGAATTTGAATGCAGGGTGCCCACAGGGGAAAGCTGGAGAGCAGCACCAATGGACTACTGCTCTGTTTAACCATCTTGACCTTCTGTGTGGGACTTGACCACCATTAAT
>NW_026623678.1:71123-99709 GCF_030028575.1 Malurus melanocephalus | reverse complement strand
CTTTTGAATTAATCTTTTTTCTCTCTATAACTATTTTACTGAGATTATTATTTGYAAGCATCTTTGCAGTGACTCACAGATAAAAAAAAAACCTTATTAAAAGTTAAAATATATGAAAGGACTTTATTAAACAGGTRAGATGCTTGATTTTTGTAAACCTAATGATCATTTACCTCATGACCCTCATAAAATGACTTTTGGGTCAAAGTGGAAAAGAAGATTTAGAGACACTGCATTTTTGCACACATTTTTCATGACTGCTGAACTTATGCATTTAAATTTTTATTTTGTGCCCAGTTATCCTGCTCTTTCTGGAGACTGTAGTATCAGATGACATAATCTTAACTCAAATTAATTTATGGATTTATAACAAGAGTACTTGGGATTTTTATAGTTAACAATAATTTCATTGCAGAGATCCTTACTTGAGGGTTTTAGGTTTTATGCTTTCTCTGATATTAAAGATCAGGGAGAGACCAAACTACTAATGCAGATTTTTCTACATTCTCTTGCTCTGTGTTCTTCTTCCTGTTCTTTGAACTGGCCACAATAGGAGACAGTCTATCAAATCATATTTGGTCTATCCCAACAATTACTTTTCCCTTAATAATTCTTACAAATCTGTTTTAACTTTTAGAATGTTTGGCCAAGACATAAATCTCCTTTTCTATCACTTAGCTCTCTTAAATCCTGGGTAGTTCGAATTGTTCCAAATTTTGTTGAAGGGATTATTCTTTTAATTGCAATTATACAATGGGTATTTCATGATATGTATTCACTATACAATCATAGAAAAATTTTAATCCTAAATAAGATGTGGAATTGTAATTAAAACTACTGAAGACTTGATTAAGAGTGTTCARGGATTAGAAATGAGAATTAAAGGTGGCTTTTGGGTCCAGGGGTAAATTCAAGGACTTCAGACATCTTTACAAGTAAAAAAAAATCAGAAAATCCCCACACATACCAAACAAACCCAAATGAAACATGTTTTTTAAAGTGATTAAGAAATTTATTGGACTAAACATTTCCTCTGGGAAGTCATCTAAGAAAGCCACATAAAAACAATAGAATGTACACTCTGAGCTCCACAGAGAGTTCATTGTGCATCATGGGAGACATAAACTCTCATTAGCTTCAGAGGGAGTGTTAAATACCCGAACTGTTAAAGAAAAGTGTGTGTGTGGGTGGGGAGAAGTGAGGTAAGAGAAAACTTTGAAGAGGAAGAGAAAATCATGAAGCAAAGGCTGAATTTTATTTCCCATCACAAATGTGAGYTGTTTATAGAATGAGCAAGCACCCAATCTTTTTCCATTTTCAAAAAAAAAAAAAAAAGTTACATTTTAAAATGTTCTTTAAGCCTACTTCATACAAACCAAAGGCAGGATGTTGCATAATATCACAAATACATTTTTGGAATGAGTGAAAGTGGAGTATTTTGTCCTGTTAACCAAAGGCTAAAAAATAATCTACTTAAACATAATAAGAACTTATTGTTTTGACTAAGCAATAATATATACATATTTATATTTTAAAAATTGTACACAAGTGCATATATATTTACAAGAATGTACATATGCATTTTACTTTTTTGCTGCAGCATTTTGCAACTCTTCATCACAATATTAAGCCTTAAGATGATTGCATTATCCTTCATTTCCAGCAAATTAATAAAGATGTCACTGAAAATGCAGAAAAAAATATCATAAAGGTGTGAACCTGGAGAAACGTTTTCCAAAAATATCACCACCATCTTATTTTTTAAAATAAAGTTTCATGAAAAGATTCTCACCTGGTAACAGTTAATGTAACTTCAGAGATGCTRAGATAATTTCTACTAGACAAGGCTAGTTAAAATTCCTAAGCCCTCACCTTCTAAGCACACAYGTGGTCATATTCATAGAAATGCTCATTTCCTAACAAAATTAGAGAATATGCTGAGTTGGAAGGGACCCTAAGGATCCTCAAGTCCAGCTCTTAAATGAATGACCCATATGGGGATCAAACCCACAGCAATGGGGTTATTGGCACCATGCTCCATCTGAGGAGGTCAGAAATGGAGCAAGAAGCAAATTTCAGGGTCAGAAATGGGGCAAGAAGTGCTTCCTCTGAAAAAAAAAGTAATCCTCTGACATCCCTGAGATAGTCAGGCACTTGGAGGCCTCTAGCTGGAAAATGTGGCAGACAAGGTCCCCCTGTGGTTTCCCGTGTATAAATTTACCTGGGAGTCACAGTAAATAGGACTTGACTACTTTGAAATCAAACTCTGCTCTTTCACGTTTTCTGCATTTTCGTGTAAGCTATTCTGTATTTCCTCATCAGTGTATATTAAAAGCCTCCTGGATATGCAGCTGAAACTTTATATTGGTAAATGATGAAAATAACTCAGAAAATCAATTAATTTGCCTCTAGCAAGGCATCAATTTTACATATGAATAGAAACAGTAAGTCTTTCTGAGCACTGCCATTTCCCTAATACCTTTCTTGTTTTTTTTCTTGTTTTTTTGTTTTTTTTTGTTTTGTTTTTTTTTACTTTTTTATTCCAGACTGGGGAAAAAAAAAAAAAAAAAAAAGGTTAACTTTTTTATTAGAAAACAATCAATTTTGATTTGATCAAAAAGTGTTGCTCAGGTAGAAATAATATGAATGTGGTTTGGGCATAGTTTATTTTTTAACTATGTATTGAAATGTGATTTATTTTCAAAGAATCAGTTCAAAATGAACAYTTGAAATAGTCAATATAAAATGCAGAAATTGAATATTTTTTTACTTTATTAATAAGTTTTAAAACTTTTTTAAGTTGTACTGGAAGATCATTCTTCCATTTTGATGACACAAGCCTTGTTCATTCTTTTAAAAAACTCCTCACAAACTCAACATGGTAATAAGAAGCACATTTCAGGAAAAGCTTTTTTAATTACAGCACAACTTTGATTAAACTGTCCAACTGGTTGTGATTTGAATTAACTGTATGAAGTATGGATCAAGCTTTGAAAGTCTTGAGAACTTAATCTCTGCCTTGAGTGTCTCTGATAGGGTACTTTATGTGGCTWGCACTGATTGATAATTGTCTTTGCATCTGATTTTGAGAAGGAAGTAGCTTGTCAGGCAGCAAGAAATATTTTTTTCAGTGATCTCCCAAACTGACCTTGTAGATTCTTGACAGAGAGAAAAATTGCAGTTCATGTAGTCACAGCCCAAGTGCCTACATCCAAAGCACAAAGATAAGACCATTTTGCTTTTTTCAGTCAACTGAAAGAGGAAAACAGTGCACTGCAAAGTAGAATGGTGTCAGACTGGAGGGATTACTGGGAACTTCTCATTATTCCTCATAAATTTGAAGTGGGAATGACAGCATCATTGTGAGTGATAGCAGGTACTAAAATTCCCTGGGGAAAGACACAGTCTTAAGTGATGTCCCACAGGCAAATTCAGAGGTAATATGGACTCCATGATTTGAGATTATAACTCAGGATAATTTTGTAATTCTTACTGAAAAGCTGAATTTGCCTGAGACTGAAAAAAGGATGTACCAGACACTGTGAAAGCAACGCTCCAGGCCTGAATCTTCTCTAAACCTTTAACTTTTATGAATGATTCCTTATTTGTGATTATTCCATCTAGTATTACATTTAGTTTTAAATACTAGCCTCATAACCAACCATTTGGCCCTCTGAACTTCATCAGTTCAGACAATTATATCTTGTGTTCTTCAGCACACTGAGAACTAGGTGTTTATCACATGAGATTTCAAACCATTCATGACAGTTTTATAAAGCAATTATCACAGGGTTATTATTGGTGTAAATGTATTACTATATTTTTCCTGATAACTTCATTCTGGCTGCATACATGAGTTCTTCATCTCCCGTGGAATCAGCAATTATGCCTTTGCAGTGACAGGTACATGCAGATGGGAAATTACAAGTACAAGCAAATTCTGTAATTTACTTCAGTGTATTACTTGTTAATGTGCACATTTTTGAATTTGCAAAGTCTCTGGATGAATGAGGAACTTGTAGGTTTTCTATAATTTCACTCTGTGTTTTTAATGGTCTAAACTATAAAAAATGTGTTTTGAAAATGTCCAATCAAAGTTGTATACCTGATCTCAAGATTTTTTTTTTTTTTTTTAAATAGAAATTTTTGTCCACAGGCAAAGTCAATAAATAAAGGAGAAAATAACCTCTGTGTATTAAACTGTAGGTGTGACTGGACCTTCAGCTTGCTTAAAATAAAAATTACAAAGCTCACAGTATTTTAATTCACAATTCCATTTCATACCAAAATTTATCTGAACTATTTAAGGCTCTGAAGCTTTCTAAAATGTTGTAATAGGGATTTGTATRAACCAAATTGTCTGTACCCTTCATCAGATCATGATAACAAGACCAGAAAAAGGTTTAGGTACTTTGAAGAAACATAGAATTAGGGACTTTTTCTGGTTTTTAATGTAATTTTTTTGCTCCATCATAAAAATAATACACTCAATATAAATTTTATTTCAATAATTTTTATGAAAAACTGACATTTCAGGTTTGATTTCAAATAAAATCCAGATGTGTCAGTCTAGAGCTTGATCCAAAGCCAAGCAGCCAAGTACAGTCAAAATGTTAGGGTAATGAGAAAAATCCCAAAATTTATTTAAGTTTTGTAACAGTTTGTTTAAATCTTTTATTTTTCTTTTAGTATAATGAATACAATTCACATAGTATTTTCTGAATTCAAAACCAACTTATTAAAATACATAAAACAGTTCCTGGAGTCTTCCATCAATGCAATTTACTTACTCACTAGTACATATTTAATTTTATATTATTTATTGCTTTGCTTATGGGTGGAGAAATTTAAATTAAAGACTATTTTTTATTTTTSAAAATTAACATGACAATTGCAAAAGGATAAACTGCTCCATATGCAAGAATATATCATACCCATAGGAGCACCTTTCTTCAAGTTCAAAGGGAGATTAATGCGCTTGTTATGATGTAAATTACACTTCTAGCACTGACACGAAAGAATTGCTATAAAAAAAATGTATTATGTATATATATATATATATATATAACTTTGGCACCAGATAATAGTTGTGTGTCATTAATTTAAAATGTATATGTTCCTCTGTAAAGTGCTCCAACAGTATACAAACATTTTTCCCCAATATGTCTCTTTTGTTACCTCACGAAAAGATCCACTGTTTCTCAATTACATGGTAGCTAAAATGTAACTCAGTTCACATCTGTGAATTTAGAATGTCGGGGAAAAAAAGTGATAGGTTAAAAAGGTAAAAGTTATTTTTTTAATCTACTTTTTACTTTGCTATGTATTAAMCGTTAGATATGTGAATTTTAGTTATCTGTTGGAGCACATTTAATGGATTTTCATTTTCCATAGAGATAAAACATATTTGGGCTGAAGGATTTTTAAAATATTTTGGAAAATAACAAAAAACATGGGGTTTGTTATACATTTTACATTTTATCTGTGTTGATAAATTGACAATATATCTTCAGTTGACATTTTTTCTTATACTGTAAGCAGAATTAACACCTGAAGATGGGTAACCTATGACCCAAGGTGTATGAGACAACACAGATTGAAGCCTTATGACAGGCAGAATGGAGTAAGMAATTTGAAACTCATATCTAGACTATTTAGACTGAATTGCTTCATATCTGGTGTTCAGTGTAAAGGAAAAGCCTGAGACATGAAAACAAAAGACACCTGAGTCTATTGGAAAGCTTAAAGTAGCAATAGGTGGAAAATCTCAAGGATGATTAAGAAGAAGCACTGAGGTTTGGAAAAAGGGTGGGACCTATGAATTTTAAGGAAGATAGCCTGTTAGACCTTCAGATTACTGAAAGACACAATGAATAGTCCTTCAGCATGAAAAAGAATAGGCATTGTAGACTCAGAAAAGTTTCAGATAGAGTAAGGAGAAGGGAGGAAAAGGAGATCTAGCAGGGTGTAGGCACAGATACACAAAGGCAGAGTATAGGATGTCAAAAGCAGAGAAATTATTCTTAACAGTATTGAATGGTGTTTTGGGACTGCAGGCTTGTGACTGGGTCATCGGCTAAACTCTGGCCTGTGTCTATTCAGCAGAAAAATAAACCTTCCTGGTGTGTGTGGAACTTTTAGCAAGAGCAGAGCAAGGATTTTTTCTGGAATCCACCGCAGCATCCATTGTATGTTACTGTTGTTACGGTGCTGCACATGCACAGATTGCACAAGAARGAGTTTTAGGATGGAGTACCTCCACAACCAGCCAAGCTTACCCTCTCAGAGATGTATTTACAAAACTACTGACCTGAAAATGTAGGTCCCTGACAACCAACACGTTCAGAGGAAATTCAGCCTCGCCAAATTGACTCAGCCTATAAGAGTTACGTTAAATGTAACACAATACTGAAAAAGAGCCAAAATGGGTCAGGAAATGTCTGCTTTAGATAGTGGCAGTGTAAACAGTTATGCTGAAAGTAACAGAGAGCTATTGCACTGTGTAAAGTTTTATTAGGTTTAATCTCCCATTAAAGTTAGTTCCTTTGCAGTTCAGGAGTAGAGAATTGTTTTATAAGCACTGTGGATCAATATAAAATAGAAGCTTCTTTTACAGACAGTGTAGTTCTTATGAAAAAAATCCTGTATCCCAATGGGAACAAGAAGAATACTAATCCTAATATTTAAATGAAAAGTGATCAATGACTTTGCATCTTCAGATAATAACAGACTGGCTTAAAAAAAGACAAAAAAACAAAAACAAAAACAAAAACAAAAACAAACCCAGTATTTGAAATATTCCCATGCTGAACACTGTATCAAGGAGTGCCATGGGAGAATTGGCCTTGTCTTACCTTGGGGTGGCAATGCCCCCAGTGACCTGAACAGCCATTCTGCAACAGTCCCAGGGCCAGGAAGAGGGTAGTCTGATCCTAGTTTTAGAGTTTAGTGCCCTCATTTATACCCAGGAAAGATACATCTCCCCTCGTGGGATCCTGCCCATTTTTGTCATCTTTTATTCAATTCATTCATATTTGCATGTGAGAGACTGAGCTGTACCCTTGAAAATTCTCAGGGTGGGCAAGGAGATTCCTCAGATAAATGGATGCTTCAACTGGTTGCTGAAAACCAGACAGAGTGTGCTGCTTTAAGTGGAACAAAAGAGAGCTTTCCATGGTCTGCATTCAGGTGAACAGAATCTCACTCAGTGCCTTATCAGGAGGAAATCCCATTGACTATGATAACTTTACTTAACATTGATTCTAGTTTWTAATGAAAAACACATGTTTTCCCATTTAAAAATATTTCCTTCAACCCGTTTCCCAGACAACTACCAAATTGCCAAGCTGTAACAAAAATCTTTAAAAATTGTGTTCAGGATGTCAGTTATAAACATCTTGACACTATAACTGTGAGTCAGGTTTGAGATGGGTTCTGAGCTAAACATTTTTCTTATTTTTAAATAAACTCATATGCATAGTCCAATCTTTGTCCAGAGAATTCGTGGGTTGAGGTAATGACAAAGTTTAATAGGGAAAGCAAAGTCGGAGCACACAAGCAAAGCACAGCAAGGAATGAATTCACTGTTTCCCATGGGCAGGTGGGTGTTCATCCATCTCCAGGAGAGCAGGGCCCCATCACAGACAACAGTGACTTGGGAAGACAAACAACATCACTCCAAATATCCCCTTGTTCCTCCTTCTTCCCCCSACTTGATGCACTGAGCATGATGTCACATGGTCTGGAATGTCCCTTTGGTCAGTTGGGGTCAAAAGCATCTCCATATTACCAACCCTATGTTCAGCAGAAATCCAAAACGCACCCCCASAGTAGGCAAAGTGAAGAACATGAACCCCATTCAGAATCAGCACATATTATTTCAAAATTATCTTTTCTACTGACTTGAAGCTCTGATACAGAAGAAAACGACTACATTTCTCCTACAGTTCTTATAAGTACTGTTTTCCTCTCTTCTGAAATACTTGCAGTGCAACAATTATTAATTATACTTTGATGAAGATTTCTTTTGGTTTAATATTATAAGGATAGGATTATAATCTCTTATAAAGTTTATAAACTTTTATAAACAGTTTTTCTATATGATAGAGCATATTAGTCAACTGAGGGACTAGGAGCAAAAATTATCTTTTAATTATTTTTTCAAGATAACCTCTCAGAGAACAGATTTTATACCCTTATTGTTCGGTAAAACATGTCCTTTACCTGAGCTCATATCTGTTGCATATTTTATTTTGTGACTAAACTAAAGGTACCCAAAGACAATATTTGCATTTTTAAAACCATAATATTCTTACAGTAACACCACAAAGGAACTTGAATTTAGCCGTATTATCACTTTAATTTTTTATGATAATATAAATTTAAATTTTTTTTTTTTTTTAATAATAAGCTAAATTAGTAATCTCAAAAGGGTATACTTTTCAAAGTATATTCTTCAGAATATCTATATTCTTCAGAAAATGCAGACCCRTGGAGCTCTTTTAAAATTCATGGTTGAGGTTTAGGTATAACCAAGCCTTGGGAGCTTACAGAGGTTCAGCTTACAGAGGTCTAATCAATAAGTTGTATTTATTGTTGCATTGGATTTTTCACTAAACTTGACATGCCCTTGTAATGCATATTCCACAAACTACTAAATAAGAAGAGCTGGAAAATTTGTGGAAACAACAGGGAAGTGTTTCCTCAATCTGTTTATTTGGACAGCAAGAAATAATTGTACTGGAGTTTGAGTTTCAAATTTTCATTGCAAAATATTTTGACATCAATGCACTGAAGGTTTGGGGTGATTTGGTAGGGAGATGTGTTGCTGTCTTGAATTTTGACAGCATTGTCTGTGTTAATGTAACTGATCAACATCTTGACATGAGACATTTTTTTTCCCTACAATGCTCCGGATATTTGTCAGAATATATTTCCTCAAAAGAAGTCAAACTGCTAAGTTCATTTTGGCTTCTAACCTTCCAACTTAAGGAAAAAATACAAGGCTCAGTGTGGAAAGAGCAGCAGGAGATACACAACACAATTTTAGACTGGTCATTACTGACCTTCACTGTGAATAGCAGTGACTCACAGATTATACTGTCTCAGTGCCAAAGAACTACTGTTTCATGAAGCCCTGTGAACAAAAGGAGAAAACCAACCCTGCTCCTGCTGTCATTTTGTGTCTGATTCTCACATCAAAGTGAATCAAAAGTTAAAGAAAATGTACACTGTATCTAGAGAGTGCAGAAGCTTTATTTTCTTGAAATAGTTTGGGAACTTCAGTTAATATGTTAACCATGTCACATGGCAAGTTTTSTCTTCAATAAAGTGATGCAACTTGCATGTTCCTTATAGAAATTAGTCATTTCCATTTGTTTCATCATCATGTACTCATCCTACATCTCTGTGGACAGAAATATAGCTCTTCATGCTTCATGCCATTTAGTACCTGAGTGACAGTAAATACCAAKCCATTGTGGTCACAGTGCTTTGTCTGATCAGGGATCGATAACTACAGAACACAAAATAGGTAACTGTTTTGTGATTTTCAGTCGAGACAAGCTTGTCTAGATAAACTGTCTTTCTGGAGGGAGAATTATCTCTTTTCTCATTTGGCAGACTTAAGCAGTTGCACAGTACACTTGAGGAGGAAGGATCCTGCAGTTCAGATATAAATAAAGGAACTTACTAGCACTGTTCCAGAAGTATTGCATTCACTAAGGGGTAATGCAATGTCATCATCTTTCTGTGAAAARTGTTCCATGGCCTGGTTTGGGTGCAGAATGTTGAAACTGAAGCTGTACTCTTACAGAATTCCATATGGATCACATGGATACAGACTGAGCTCCTTTTACATGCTGTTGGCTAAGCCTGAGCTCATCCCTGACAACTCAGGTTTTTCACTCTTCAGACAGTCCATTAAAATATTCAGCTGCATTTTTTTAATAATTAAGGCAATTATCTCCAACAGTGAAGCTACTCTGTTCATTCCAAGCATACACACCTCTTATTTCCCATGAGCTAGAAACAATTTAGGTGTCTGTACCCCATGGTAAAGGAAATACTGTCTCTCATCTGGCCACTACCTGTAAAAAACCAACACCTTTTTACTTCTCTGATAATTATTGCTGAATATTTTATCTCAAAATCACTTTCATTATTTTGGAGCACACCAGACCAGCACCAAAAACARAAAGACAGGTTTCTCTTGAAGCAAGAGGGGTCCTACCTTATCTCAGTGAGACTGCAATGATCGACTAATGGATAGGAACTCTCCAAACATTCTTTGTTAATGAAATTAGGTACTATTCTGGTATGCATGCTTAGCACTTCTAACATACTGCTATACTACTTGCCACAAAAATAATAAATTGAGTAATTAAAATAATCAAGGCCACATTCTATCTTAAATTTTTGTCTGTGAACACTGAATTGCAAAGAAAACAGGAATTCCACAAATATTTAGAAGGCAGAATTTAGGTAGCTTGAAAACATCTTTCAACATTCAGCATGCATCATTTCTGGCAAAGCTTTTTCTTTTGTACTAGTTTCCCTTTCTCTACATTCACTACACTGTCAAATTTATAATCACATCACTSAATCATAGCAAAATATTTTGCACCMTTTCCATACTAATAATTACCTCTTTGTTTCTCACTGGTTAAAAGAACATATATATATAAATTTCTCATATTATTTTAATGCTTTGTCTATGAGCTTACATTAATTACAGGTTTTCAAAGAGCTGGACCCTCATTCTTAAACTGAAAATTTGCTTTTGCTCTAGTGCTATGAGACAAGAGGTAGCAGCTAATGTTTATATTATTGATTAATCAGATACTGAAGGGATTAGGTTCTAAGATTGTTTAGTACAGGAAAATCCATACTTATTGTATTAAAACAGATTTTAAGACCTTGTTTATTGGCTATATTCATGGTCAGGCCTCTGGGATTTATTAAATCTGAAATGTCTATATTATATGCGAATATAAACCAACCTGTTAAGAAGGATATCTAATGTTGGTCACATAAAAGCAAATAATTGTAATAAATTACAGGTCAGTAATTGAAAAATACCGTTTACACAAACACCTGTAAATTTAGAACGCTGCCTAAACATTACATATATTCAGTAAATAAAGAACAAATTTGCACGAGTACCCGATTTTGACTACCACTGTCTTTGTTTAACAGATTTTCTATTATGCATTAATTTTTTAATTTTCGTTACAAAGAATTGTGTTGGCCTGGCCATAACTTCTACATGTGTATTCAAACAGAACAATGTCTCCACTGCTCTCCAGTGTACAATGTACTCAAAAGTGAAAGCAAGTACTAGTTGTTTCTTTGAAAGAGAAAATATCATAAAAGTTCAYATATATGGAGAAGTGGGTCTTTATGTCATTGAGCATTTTCAAAACTGTAGTAGATATTGACTTCCTGAGGGACATAAATTAAAAATGATGAAGAGTACATTAACAAACTGCACTGATAAACTACATAAAGAAAATATTTATTTGGTGAATTTAAGCACTTGCCATATTTTCAAACCATCTGCAAAGAAAACACTCTGTTTTTTGGTTTTCTTCTAACTTTTTTGTAATTTGATAAAGCAATTTGACACTTGAAATAGGATGGTACACACAACACTCTTTTCAGTATTAAAAAAAAAAACCAAAAAAAAAAACCATGATTATTCCAAATCTTAAAATCCATGTATAAAAATATTGGTTTGGATTCTTAAAAAACAACTTGAAATTTTTGCCCAGAAATATTTTACTGCTTTTCTATCTTGAGTTTCAATATCTATTGAAAACACTTGCATGAATGGACATAATTCTACTTATTAACATATAATTTTCATTCTGCATTTCTCCTTTTATCTATTTACTCAAGGAAAAAAAATGTTATGCTCTTTCCTAGAATTATTTCTGTTTGAAGACATGGTGTCAYCAATTTTACCTAAATGTATTTCCCATTCTAGTAAGTGATTTCTGCTCTAYCTTTTTTCTTACTTTTCTTTTTATTATCAGAGATTGGCTGTATGTAGCCGTTTATGCAGTTTAGCAGTTTAATTCTATGGTTCTTATGGCTTTCCAGTCTTAATTTCACTTGTAAATAAGAGAATTTTTCTTTTTCAGAATGACAATGTTTCACACATCCCAAACATTTCCACCAGGACTCTATGTCTGACATTTTTCCTTCTTCAGTCTTATTCTGTTTAAATGGCCTGTCTTTGAAAAGATGCAATAYTCCTGCCCAAATACCTCTGCCTRGAAKGAACCTTTGCCKTATTAGAGGTGCTGTGTTTTCAGCAATTGTTTCACACTACCCAGTACTTGTTGTTCTTGCTTGTTSCCTTCTATTTCCCACCCACAAGGACTTCATAAAACAGATTCAAATAAGTGGGTGATTGTACACAAGACAGGTTTTCTTTCTACAAYGGTTCTTGCAATTCCGTTTTCATTTCTGTTAATTATTGTCAAGAAGAATCTTGGCACAAGCAAAGTCATGGCTCATGGCTTGTCATTATGAGCACAAAGTCTTTTAGTTCAAATGCACTTTAAAAAAAAAAAAAAGTGCTTTGATCTGATTCCTTACCTCTAATATGTAAGCCCCTGTTATGTTGCTGGAGGTGCTGTTGACAGAAAAAGTTTAATTCCTTAAGTCAATATAGCTCTGAGATTTTTAGAAATGCATCTCATATGATAGCAACGTTATTTAGAATTAAAATTGTTTCTTWAGCTTAAAATTCATCCTGACTGATATGACGTACAAAGACAAAATCTTTCCTTACACATCTGAAAAATATCTTCATGGGCAACTAACATTACTATAAAAATGTTAACTTCAATTAACGCACAAGATTTTTTAAAAATATTTTCCTATATATATATATAATGTGTAAACTGTAAATAAGAATTTAAATTTATACAGATATAGAAATATTATCTCTTAATGTACTGTTTGTGGGGCAGATAAAGACACTATAGAGCTGTGCCTTTAGGAGAAGGATTTATGACACAAGTATTTTCCTTGTAAAATTAACTGTGGAGGCTATAGAGGACATTTGGATCATCACCGTTCAAAAATATGCTACTAATATTGAAATCTGAGAAACTAAATAAACTTGGAAATTTCAACAATGCACTGTAGCTAGCTGATGTGACTCAGATAAACTAAGAGATTATGRAGCTGGAAATTTTACTGTGGTGTATGGCATATTTATTCTAAAGATGTCTGTGGGTTTTGTSTTTTTTGTGTGATCTCACTTCCAGAATCAGATGTTTCCACACTGTCTAGATGATATTCAGTGTATTTTCTCATTCCAGTACCATTCTGCTTAATTTTAATAGAAATGTTGCTAAAAGCAATTTAGTTTTGTTTGGTTTTCCAAGTTCCCCACTCTTGGCAATTCAAGTGGTAGTTAGTCTGATTTTGTGAATCCCTTTTTCAGTTCCATGTATCTGTATTTTCAGGAATAAAATRAGCATTTAACATAGAAAAATGTAATAAAGCATTTCAAAAAAGAAAATAAAATATAAACCAAGGTTCATAAAATACCCATTTTTTAGGAATATTAGCAAATACTTGTGGTATTTTTTTCTTCCTAGTTTCCCAGTCTAACAGTAATTTCATTTGTAGGACCACTCACAAAATTTAAAGAAAGAAAAAATCTTTTTCACATCCTAAAGTCTTTGCAGTCAAATTCTATCTTTTAAGATAAAATTGAACTCTTACTATAACAAGTGTTTTAGGTGATAAGTTATGATGTTTTACAATTTTGATGTCTTGCATTTCAGGAACGTCATTGTTCTCTACAAAGGACACCTTTCCCTGTTATGCAGCTGTGTTAACACTGGTCCTGCAGTGTGACCAAAGCCCTTCCCTCACACCCTTTCCATCTGAATGGTGCAGCAAGATGCACCCTGGAGCTGGATCAAGTCTGCTACAGAGCACAGCTACCACACTGARCAAGTTCACTCTCCAGATGGAGAGAAGGCAAATATGAAATGGGAATCAGCAGAGCTTTTGCACCAGTCCCATGCCATTATTTGCTCACCATAACAGACTTTAAGTACTGCAGTAATTTACCTCCTTCTTCCTTTTCTGCCCTTTCTTCAACCCCACCTACAAGAGTGAAGAAAACAATCAGGAATGTTCTCTCTCTGAGTCACTGTTGSAGAATCTGGGTATTTCTTCTATGCCTGTCATGCTGAGCTCAAAGTAGTTTTTGGAGAGTGTTACCAAAGTTGAATAGTTCTATGCAAAATAATCAAACCAGGAAGAATTCCAGCAACCTTCCTCCACAACAAACAAGCAAACAAACCTTGCATTTGTTTCTCCTTTGGAAATCTGCAGATTTAGAGGGTGACAAAATGGGGACAGTTTGTCTCCTAACARATTACAAATGCCATGTGTGACATCGCTTGAAAAGATGGAAAATGTTTATACAAACTGTCAGAGATAGCTAARCTAATTTGTGGCATGTGGCATGCATGTTTTTGAACCAAAAAGTTTGTCATACACCTACCGTTTGGCTGCAGAATTCATGAGAAGACAGATCTTGTTGACACATCGCAGCTGCATTTCAACTCATTGTGAAATGCTTTGACTTCAACAGTATTCACACCATGTGCCAAAGAAGAATAAAAAGGAATATTACAGTTCCCATCTCACTTTTGATGTCTTTCACTGAAGGTGAACTACTCTGATTTTGCAGGTGTTACTAATAGGGTAAGTAAAGCAGTAAAGTATCTTGTTTTTGTTTTTTTTTTTTCTTTTTCTTTTTCTCTGCTTCTTTTGCGGGTTTTGTTTGGTTTTTTGGAGTTTTTTTTGGATGCAGACTCCAAAAGGAGTTAAACATGACCTATTAGTTACTGCTGTTTTATAGGAATAAGGGATGGAAGTCCACCACAGCTAGAGGTTGCCTAAACAGGCACTGGTAATGGAAGTGGGAAGGACTGGCAGGTAGAAGTGATGGTGAGGGATATGCTCAACAGAACGAGTAACACTGAATCCCTGCATAGATTTGATTTGTATCAGGAAATGGATAAATTGTAATAAAAGTCTGGATGCTCCATCCCTGGCTGCAAACCTTCCTGCTTTAAGAATAAAAATACTCGGTACCGATTTGCACGGCTCTTGACAAGATTGGAATGCAACATGCATGTACAATGCTCTTCTGAAGTCTCTCTCAACCATCACACTTCCAAACCAGTGAATCTTCCTCCTTCTTTATTAGATAATATGTTCTTCTGTGGACATAAGTGGTGAAGAGAATAACTATGAATGCTTAAGTTTAAAATAGTGTTGTTCAGTTCAAATTGCAAGTGAAGTACTGATCATATATCAGCCATAAGTGAGATGATGTTTTGCAATGTTATTGGCTTCCATTATTTTTCAGTTCTCTGCATCATCATTCCCATGAAGACAGTCCATAACTGACACCAAATGTTATCTACTTTTGTCCTGCAAACTGTTTTTGCTTTTCTTATACAACAACATTTCAGACTTGTTCATTGTTATATATTCTCTGCTTTCTCATTTTGTTTACATGAAACTCATTATTAAGTAAACAACCAATGAAYAGAGTCAGAAGTTGAGATATAATTTCCATTCATTTAAAATTAGTTAAATAGAGTCTTTTTGAGAACAGGAATAATTTTCCCTGTCATTTTAAAATATGCATTTTTTTAATGCATTGTGTTCTGTGTTGTTTTGTAATATAGGTCCATGTTTTTTCTAATTTTCTTAAAAAGCTAAATTATTTTCTGAGTAAGGTTTAAAGAAAACTGATCATGATTATATTCTATGTTAAACAGATATCTGATGGATATATTGCTTTCTATGAATGAACTCTTATTATCACCTCCCAGGCTGAATTTTCCAACAACTTGAAATGATGTTTTCACAGTGGCTGACAATGTCTCTATTCCAAGTGTACTGGYCCCTCTCATTTCTTGATTCTACAAAGGTTTATTAGTCTATCCTGACTAAATATCTGACATTGTAAGGTTTTCTAATATGAACTGTTCAAAAAATTTTTTTCTTAGGAATCATTCAGGGTAACTAATGAAATACATACACAGTGATGCTTAAGGATCAAGTCTCTTCCAGGAAGAAGGATCAATCAGAACATAAAAACATTGACGAAAATTGATGACATTTACCAGTCTTGAAGTAATAATATTCCTCTTTTATCATTGAATGTTTCCTCATCTATTCTCAGTGTATTCTGGATATTTCTCCAAAAATTTTCAGATGAAGCTGTACATTCCTCTACTGACATAGCTCTGTAATATCCAGCTGTCCTTGATTGGACAAACACCTGGGAAATAATCTCATTCACAAATTCCTAGAAATATGGAAAGGTCATCAGATGACCTTTCCAGAAAGAACTATAAAAGAAGATATTCCTATCTTCTCCCTAAAACTCCCTTAAAAACTCACCATATTTTTGAGCTTTGCATCCTTGAGTTCATTGCAGACAGATTGACATAATATAACCTGCAAGTGAGAAATGTACCTAAGGTGGGAAGACAGCAAGTGTCATATAGTACTTGAATATTTCTGATGAATGAGATAGAAGATCAGCAGGCCCTGAAGTCCTGCCCTACTATGAACAGGGATTTGACGGGGAGGATCTAAATGTGGAAACAAGGTTACTGTGATGGGCTGACCTGTTTAAATATCATGAGCCCACCAAAGCCAYTCTATSACTCCYCACCTGCGCTGAACAGGGGAGGGAAAATMCAACTGCTGTTTAGGATGTTTCAGTCTTGCTGAGTAGCCAGACCTGTTACAAGCTGCTGTTGACTTGCTTCTGTTGGTCACTCTCACCTTGCTCAAAGTTATCTCTTTCCATTTCCTACTGAAGAGCTTTATTCAATCCAGTATAGCTAAGAGAAATTAAATACTTTTTATTTCCTCTGCATGATCACACACCTTGTCTTAGATGGTGTGTAAAATATTTACTGGATCTGGCCCTCTTTTTTTGATGGCATTCTTGTTCATAAGGAATAAATCAGTAATTCTGACTATCCTGTCTGCAATCATCTTTGAGATTAAAATTTTGGAATATTATTGTGAATTTTAATTCAAATATTCATAAACATTMAAAAATGGAACTCATGAATGRGTATCTAGGAATYTGTGTCTTTTGAAATTGCACYGAGGATGAGTCTCTGAAGCCAAAAGACCYTAATTTTGTATCATTTCCAAATATACCAGATATTGTAAAATTTTCTGATATCTGAAAGTCCCTTTTCAGTAATTGCTTTCTGGAATGCTCTATACTTGCTTTCTAACTGATATCTTCTAAATTCATTTTTGTTTAACCTTAACTAGTCCTTTGTCTAGGCTTATGGTCTCAAAATATTTTAATGTCTTGCTAGAGATTTTTGTAAGAAAAAATATCATTACTTAGACCAAAAAACAAAGATTAAAAAGTTTTGAAAAGAACCTGTACAAGGAATTAAGAATGTTTATTAAGAAATTAACTTTTTTAGTACCTATGCTGAAGCAGTCCCTGACCTGATACTTCATTCACTGGACCWCAAAAAAATGTCTTCTGAAAGAAGTTCAAAATTTTAAAAGGCATTTGTCTTTAGAAAAAAAATAAAAACATATATCAAACAAGCAAAGCAGATCGGTACACCAGAGTTCCGAAGTACCTGATTTAGTTATTACCATGGATTTTAACTGTGCCAAAGGAAGACTAGGATCTATGAGTTCTCAAGGATTACAATGAGACTTGAAGGATGTCAGAAGGGGATCAGAATGTAACTTCTGTTCTTTATAAAATGAAAACCAACTGGGAGGCTGGGGGGCTACCAGGCCACAGCATTTTCCAACATTTCTTCTCCATTCTTCCTATTGCAGTGCTGCAAATGGATCTAAAAAGAAGTTAAAAATCCAAACTCTACAGTGATTGGAAAGATCAAGAGGCGTTGAAACCTCAACTCATGCTGTTGTTCTCAGCATGCAGGGAGAAGATGTTGGAATCACCAGATTGTTTGATACTCCTGGAGTTATACATATTTGTGTATACTGGGATGTGAAAAAGTGAGGAAGAAAAACATGTCTGGGAAGTGGGAAAAGGAGATCTGATGCAGTTGGTGCAATAATGAAGAGACAATTTGTGGCGAGCAGACCAAAAAGATAAGTATTTTGAGAGTCTGCCCTATTCTGTCTGTTTCTTTAAGAGAAAGGAAGGAAAGTGTGCTGATTTATCTCTTGCTGRTCTGGTTGTTCTCTGGGGCAGGARCATTACAAGTCACTCTTTCAAATACAGGCTGTCACTTTAGATGATAGAACAAAGGGAAGTGACTGAAAGTAAATAAAACTTGAATTCACACAGGTATAAAAGGACCTTTTTCTATAAGCAGGCCATTTTAAACATCACTCTGAATGGTTTGTGAGGCAAAAATAATGGGCTTGTTTGAGAAGCAATTGAGGTACTTTCTGACAAAAATARTATATTAGGAGATTAGTCTCCAAGGGGTGGATAACCTTTTCAGATTCTAAGTATTTCTTCTGTTCTCATGTGTGAGCTTACAATCTGTTAGTCTCAAAATACATCTACAAACCCACAGGCCCACCTTCCTGACAGCTGCTCAAACAACAGAGCGGGGGAGCAGAGAAAAAACTCTGCCCCGTCACCCGCCCAGCAATTCTGAAAAGCTTGGTAAGTTACTCATACAATCCAGAAATGCCAGTCAGAGAGGAGGGGGACGGAGGCAGAGGGGGAGAAAAGGCTCTTAAAAGTGCAACATTTGCAGCACACGCGCTAAAACTAAAGGGGCCAATTAGTATAATAGGTTTGAAATCATTTCAGCACACTCCTAAAGACAAAAGAAAAATTGTCCTTCAGAAATGGGGCTTTATTGTTCAGACGAGTATAGAGACGAACAATGAATTCCATCAGTTTTAGAGGCAACATTCCTTCTTCTTCATACCGGACCATACATTATTAATGAGCACTATTTTCGAGTGTGAAAGAACTGTTTGAAAAGCATTAACATAGTCTATTGGATGTGATTGACACTGTCATCCCTTTCATTTTGCTGTTGGCAAGAGGCATCCCTGTAGATTTATGTGCATCTGGACATTACTAATATTCTCCTTGTTATGCACTCTGGGCAGCTGTGATATGGAAATTTTTAGCACGGTTTTTAGAGAAGGAGTTTACTGTTGCTATCTGCACAAAAAAAAAAGGAATAATTATCTTTCTCTGAGATTTTATCAGCCAAAAATATTTAATGTCTGGTTCCTTAATAATTCTAATCTGTTTTCARTATGTGCACTTTTAAAAGCAATTCCAGCAGGATTATGTGAATTCTTCAGATATTTCCAGTGACTCTTTTCCAGACAGACAGTTTGGTTTCTGAGACTCATGTCCACTCATCCTGAATCTGTTTTAACCTYTAGTTCTTCAAATTTGTTGTATTTCTAAATAGGTTGGTGCATCAAGGACTGCAGCTAGTGYCTGCCTACTGTTTAGAATCACTAAACCTTTTCTGATTTCCCTGTGTAATTGCTTTTARTCACAACAATTGAGACCAGTGAAATTAAGAAGCACTGAAACAATACACCTAAATGACATATAAATGAAAATTAATAGAGGTTATGGAGTTTTTTTCAAGGTAATTRTATTTATATATTTTKATAYATAAATTTAGAATTATTTTAGTTTCTCAGGCCATGTAAGAATGTATGTCATCAATTTATATACATGAATATTATAATTAGAGCAAAGAACAGAAGAAAAATCTACATAAAAGGATGAAGACTGATAACTAAAACTGAATGACTATGTAGACATTGCATGAAAAGAGTTATGAAAATCGAGGTTCAATTTCTAGTCTAGGTATTTTTAGTGTTAGCTTTGATATATCTATGTACAAATACATAAAATGTGTAGATACAAAAAATCAAATACTTTATTCAGGAGGATGAATTAGAGGATTAATTGGGCTATACATGTGGAACCTATTATAAAGAGAATCCTTTTTAGTAAGGAGCCATCTCATGAGGGCTCTTACTCAGAACAGATCTTAACRCAAAGGATCTGTCCAAATCAGGGTATGAGACAAGGTAACAGCATCGGGCTAGAGAAACACAAGGCTAAAATATTTTAAAATATGYATTCATATCGTTGCTTATTGCATCATACACAGTGATGTAGTAGGGAAGGCATGTGTTTTTAACTCAGTGCAGAATTATCTTCTCCTCCAGTCTGTTCCAAAAAGCCCATCTTCATATTCACAAAACATCTCACCTCATCACTGTTTCCTTTAGTTAGAGATTTATGCAGCTACCAGTGTGCCTCCAGCTATTAGAGGCTCGTGGTCAGTTGCYTTCTGCTCACATTCAGCAGACTTTCTGCTCACTGCACTTTGAGTGACATATATCCACCACCTTCCTCAGAGGTCAGGCACAGCCTCTCCATGGAAGGTCCATTGTTGGTCATCCCAGGCTGTGAGAGTTCAGCAGTGAGGTCCCTCCTGCTTGGCAGCACAAGGAACTGCCACTGCTCCACTAGACAGCCTAATTACACCAATCAATCATGTAAAATGATTTGCATGGCAAGAAGTGGAAAGGTTATAACTCATAACTTGCCAACYGAAGAGGTAGTGAAAGAAAATGTGGAGTCAACATATAACTTAAGAAGACATGCAATCCGACAAAATATTCTTAGACTTTTCATCTGAGTTAATTTTGTTTCTTTAGACAGAAATCTAAGTGGCATATATAAGATAAAACCTTATAAATTGGTAATTAGTTACCAGACTTGGCACCTTACTTGTTTTGATGAGCTTTGAATTTTAACAATTTCAGACTCATAGATGAATGTAGATTTTGTAGATTTTGTTGTTTTAGGGATTGTTTTCATCATACTGAGGTATCTTTGTGCCATTCTGCAGAGTGTAACATAGCTACCCAGAATAAGTCAGCATAAGTTCTTTAATCATAATTTTGAGGTTCATACATAGTTTCTTAATTTTGTTTCCTCGATTCTTTTTTGGGGTATCTTAATATTTAACTTTGGAATCATAGGTGTGGGCCACATGAGGTTGATTCGTGCTTACTCTCAGAGGGGCAGATGTATAAAGGAAAATTATTTACCTTTTGTTGAGAAATTTCTTGCCAGTTCTCCTATTTACTGTATAAAATTTACTTCTCTCYKTTAGCAGAAGAGCGTGTTTATGTGYCATCAGGAGAGTCATCTGCACAGCCCACTRTCTTGAATCGAGTGCTTTCTAGAAACCATTCCTTACACGGGTTCAGGACCCAAATCCATTTCTTGGTGTTTCTGAAAGACATTGTAATTAAAAACAAGGACATAATGTATTACTGCCAAAGGTCTTTGACTGACTTATCTAAGAGTGCCAAAATGTCATCTTCTCAAATGACTGTACAAAAAAAAAAATATTATTTCGATATTGCACAAGTGCTACAAAACTAACTTTATAACCTTGATACACTCAGTACAAGTAGAAAGCACCTAGTGATTAACATTTTCTGTTCATCTTCATACAAAAGAACACCCTTTTTTGCAAGTGTTTTGAAGTTTGCCACACAAAATAATAGATTTTTATCCAAATATTTGCTAGTGTTCAAAATCTATCCTGGTTCCAGTATGAAGGGGACCTGTTTAAAAAAAAAAAAAAACACCAAACCAAACAATTTAATGGTGTTTCGTGCCTATGTGAAAAGTTAAAACACTTTAACTAGAAAAAAATGTTTTCATTTCAAGGTTAGAATTCTTAAGGATCTCAATTCTTAAGGAATCTGGAGAATTTGACTAATAAAACTTTGTAATGTTTATATACTCACCAAAGAGAGCAAAGCAGTCACATTTTTCAACGTTGAGAAACCACTCCTTCCTACCTTGTGGTGCAGTATTTTTGCACATATTCTAYCACATTGGTAATCCATGAAAGTGGATGATCACACGATTTACTTTCTTTGTGCCTCCCACGTTGCAGCTTTGTCTTTTSCTCTTGGAAAGGKTAAATCACGAGGTAGTTCACAATGRGCTGCTAGAGATGGAGTTTGTTAATTTTAGTTTTCTGTGTTGGTATAAATACAAATGTTTTGTCTTAGATTAAGATTTTTTAGCTGGACCGATTTTAGGAAATAACTGGAAATTTATAACAGAGAATTTAAATACTTATCTTCTGATGAATCTAAACATGTAGAGGAATAAAGTACGTGTTGGGAGCACAAGCTGTAATCCTATGGTTTTGTATTTTCCTTGTGTAATGTGCCTGAGTAATATACATTTGTGTTTAAATGGAGGAAATTAATATGAGAGCATATATTTGGTTACATTTTGGTTGAACCAGATTGGGATATTTACAAATCTACACACAGAGACAAAGATGGATATCAGAAAGTGTTGTGGATTGTAACAATTCTTTGTGTTCTTCTGCCAAAATTTAGTTTACACAAGAACTTACTGTCAAAACATGCCATCCCTCAAAATGAAGTGGAATACCAGGTGAAGAGCTGAATTAAGGAGTGTATGAACAATTGTTCAAGACAAAACTAGAAAAATGTGTCACTGTCAAAATATATTTAATGGAAAGATCCTAGACAATCTAACACTGTAAGAATTACCAAAATTATTCAAAACAAACAAACTTCCATAAAGAAAACTATTTTTGCCACCAAGCTCCAAGTCTTCTACTTTTTTTTTTTTTTTTTTTTTTTTTTTTTTTTTTTTTTTTTCCCACAGGAGTGTTACATAAAGAGGATCTTTAAATCCTTTCATAACTCATAATGAATCCTGCATTTTTTTCATTTTCAACTTTTGAGATTACTGCTAGCAAAGCTTAAATAGATCAAGATGAAGACCCCCAAAACTGAGTAGCTCAGGAAAGAATAGTTTGTTTTTTTCTYAAGAGAGATGCATTTCTTCCTTTGCCGACTTGTCTCTTGCCATCATCATTGTAATGAAAACTTCTGCCATGTCCATCCATAACAGATTATCCAGATTCTTTCTTCATCAAAAATGAGAAGAAAAAACAACAACAAAAAGAAAGAGCTAAAGGATAGTCACTTAAAATTCAAGCATTGGTCACAAAGTTCATGAATAAGCTAATGAATGGAAATAATTGCTTTGAAATTTTAGACTGGATTTGGTATAGTTTAACTCTTAAGTTTAATGAATAAAGGTGAAGAAAGCTGTATTCACACATGAATTTTTAAAACCAATTAAAGCCTTCTCTGAGGAACTGGATTTTTTTTTGTTTGATATCTTTCTAATTGTTAGCCAGATGATGCTGTGACATGTTTTTTGACCAGTGAAGATGATTAGATATTAGCTAGAAATGTCCTATACCATATGACCAAAAATGTTCCTGTGTTAATCACATTATTTCCCAAGGCTAGACATAAAAACATAATGTTAATAAATTCACTCTTGTTAAGTGTTTTGCATAAAAACACAGCCACAATTTTAAATGGAGTTAAGCCAACATTTAAATAACACATTTTTTATATTGTTTTCAAATTGAAATTTTTTATTTACAGTGCTTTGGTAATTCTTTACTAATTCTGTAATATTTCATGAACTTCCTACATTTTCTTTATTTATGTGAGGAATCTCTCTTGCTGAACAGTCAGAAATTAATGTTAGGATTTTCATCATAAGGTCTCAGTCTGCTTCTCCTGAGAACTTCCCATGAAGCAGTAAATACAGCACACCAGCAAAATATTCCTATAATTCTCATCTTTTTTTTGCTGTTCAGTTAGGTTTGTGGAGAGTTATTTTTTTATGTTGGTAATCGATATGCCATGGCTGATGATTTTGATTGAAGTAAAAAGAGGAAAAGAATATTTCCCACAGCAATCTCCAGGGAGAGTAATGTTCAAATGTGTATAAAGAATATGGGGTGATTGCGGTTATATGCCTGAGGAAATTCAGGAATTGAGGATATTGCAGTAGGTATTCCAATCACTGCAAAACAGTTTTAAGCTCAAAAAAAAGTTAAAATACTAAGCTTACATAATACTGTGTACTTTGGAGTTGTTGGGGTCCCTGCCTACTCACTCCTGTAATTCTGTTTTGTAATTTATTTCCTCACAGCTCAGCTGCACAAAAGAAAAACAGAACTCAAACCACAATTGTGCTGTGTGCAATTTAAGCAGACCTGCAGATTATGTAAAAAAAAGTAAAGAAAAAAATTACTGTATAAATTCCCAGGGATTTCCTCATGCCTTCCCTTAATGACCTTTTGTTTATTTGATCAGAGGTTATGTCTGTAGCAGCACAACCCTGGCTGTTATAGGCCACACGAGTCATGAGGTCTGTTTGATTCAGAAGGGCATACAGAACATTTCACCATTTAACATGCTCACATCTCCACATAAAAAACTTCCAAAAGATATTCAGGAAATATAAGTCTTGCAAAAGAACAGTATGAACTTCCCAGGAGGAAGTCAAAGTCTAATTCATCAGCAGCGTCTTTTCACTATGGAAAAGAATTAGTTAAACTAATCTTTGAGGAAATAGGCATGCCACACATTCCCTTGTAGGAAGCAGGTCACTAATTCTTTCCATCAGCTCAAACCCATTCTTCCTATTTACAAAAAGTAGATCCTTACTCCAAACCTAGTGACCTAAATGTGAACAAAACAGAAAATCTCAAATTGTATTGTATCCCATTTCTTCCTTTGTCAGTCCCCAGTGATTCTCCTCTTCCCTAGATTCCTTCCCAAGTTTTCCAGAAGGCAAGGGAGACAGCTAAACCCATCCTGGCTCTGGAAGGTTCCCAGCACAAGCTATGATCTCATTAACATTTACACAATACAAATATRCAGCATTAGTATGGTGGAAATATTGTGATGCATTCTTTTCAAACTGCCATGGCAAAATGGGATACAGGGGACTCTTGCTGAAAGAAGGAGCTCTGTATCAGTGTGCCTCAAGTAATTTCTGTGCTTTGGGACATTCAGTAACAGACAAAAAATAGCTATGCAAACCTGATTAAGGATTACATTCCAGTAAAGGAATGTACTGTTTATCATCCAGTACTGTTTATCATAGAGAGTACATAATATATACCCTATTCTTTCTTTCTTTTTTTTTTCCCCTCCCCTGTTTTGATAATAAATAGACTGCATACTTAAAATAATAAAAGACTGATACTTAAAAATAATCAGTTAAAAAAAMCCTCTTGTTTTGTACCTTTGAAATATCTATTAAGAAAAATATGAAAATTGTTGCTCATATCAGTAAAAGAGATCTCAGAGTACTTTGCTTCATTCTTTATCTGCTTTACTTTGAAATAAACAATTTAATTATTTTATTAATTCTGCAGGAAGGAAAACAAAATAAAGCATGATTTGGAGCAACTGTAATTCTGAGGGGAAAAAGAAGTAGGAGTATACCAGAGACCAGTTTGGTGTGATTTTAAACTTTTTTTTTCAGTATATCCACAAACCTATCTGTTCGAAGCATAAACTTAAGGTTATCCCTTGATCTACAAAAATTGATTGGAGTTTTACTACTTGTTTTAATGGGAACATGGTGAAGATTAATTTATTGTCTTCAGTGAGTTAGTACTTAATGAAGATGGAGTGGAAAAAGGGCAAACGGACACCAAGACTTGATAAAATTGAACTTTTTCCAGGGTCTTCTGAAGAGCTTTTATTATGCTTATTATCTTGGGTTTACACAAATATAATTTTTACTTTTTCATTCATCTCTTTTTATCTAATTTTTTTTCTCTTACTTCATATCTTTTTTGCTATTATGACAAAATTATTTTGAACTCTCTGGGCTAACAAACTTAGAAGTTAAATTTAAAATTTTCTGTGATTATGGCCCTAAACTTTTAATCACATAGTAATTCTGATTATAAATATACTTCACAGGTATAGATTCTTTCCACCTAGACAGAAGCAGAGCTCTTCAAATATTAATTAACATTCATCAGAGTCAAGAAGTTGCTGATGTTGTTACAATATTTTTAATTAGTTGTCACTAAGGCCAGCTAGAATAGAATTCATCCTAAAATTAAGACAGTGGGACTGAACGTCTGGACATAGACATGCACAAATGTGTTTATTATCAGGTCTTTCATTATGTTCAGTGGAGATTCAGTCAATACAATTAATTCAGATTAGAGAGCAACAAATCTCATCTAAGTATAAGCAACCAGAATGAGATKTATTTTCTTAAATATTGCTGTCTTGTGCCATTTCAAATCAGAACACAGGGTATRTGCATAAGGCTGACATGTGACAGAGCTGCAGCTGATCTCTGCCTCTCTGGAGCAGCAGCTGATGACTGGGCTGGAAGCAGATGCAGGAGAGGGCACTTTACAGTATCTGGAAAAAAAAAAAAAGTATTTAACTGAATAACTCCCCAAGCTTTATTTCTTGTATGGCTCAATTCTTCATTGACTATGATACAACTTCTGATACCTCGCATAGGTGACAGATAACTTCTGACATCCTTGTGGGGAATGGTAATTTTGGATTCTGTCCTGACTATTCAGTCATTTGTTAACAAGCTAAGTAAGTAATTTGGGGGTGCAAGCTAAAGATGTTAATTTTATTATCAATGCTTCCATTTAGAAAAATTAATCACACAATGCTCAGGAAGCTCTGTAACCATACTGATGATTCAATGATTTGTACCAAAAAAATCTCACTGATTTTAGTGYAACTTTTACAAAATTTTGGTAGTTAATGACTGCATTAATTACTTTATATGGCAAATTTTCTAAGCATGTGCATTGAAAGGGGAGGTGTAAAATCTTCCCATGGAATGCTCTGACAAGTTGCTCTGAACAGAAGCTTCCACAGCACATGGGGAAGTCAGATGAAATCAGCATGAGCAGCAGATTTTAACTCATGTGTCTCAACATTTGAAGTCTGATATAACTACTGAGAAATTAGTTGTATATTATTAACAAAACATCTTTTTATAATTTTTCAGTTTACAGATTTATAATTTAGTTGATTTTAGCTATTTTATCTAAACCTTGTCCCAATTGWTCTGTTTTCCTTTTGAGACATTTCCTCTTTTAATTTTTCCCTTTCAATTATGATTAAGTGTATTTTACATTCTCTCTGGCTCATATCCTCCAAGATTTTTGTTGTATGCCATCTACAATCCTTCTGATATCATTAAAGAGTAATTTTCTGGCTTCAGTGTAATTTCTCAAGAAGCATATTGATGAATAAACTGGAGGAAGATTTGTTTGTAAGTCTTCTCTGTGTTTTTAAATATTTTGAATTTTCTGCTATCTTACATCAGTCTTTTAGCAAGGGGCTCTTAATCTCTAGGAGAGCCTTCAAATGCAGTCTTATGTGGTTTAGGCAAAAAGAATGCTTGACCTGTTCCATAATGGGAGCATGCTATTTGCAGATAAGGAAGCACGAGTTATAAATTTCCTGTCAGCAGCTCATGATGCATTTAAGAGTTATATATTCACACATTCTTGCAAAAAAAAAAAAAAAGTGCTTTCTTTGTGCAGTGGAGAAGGAAAATAAACAATTAAGCAATGTTTTGCTTCCTATTAATGGCACATTTGGAGGAGCTGCCACAGAACACTAAAAAAGGGTAATCTGACATCTTCTGGTGATTGTCCCACTGTAAAAATATGCTATATGTATTAATTGGTTCATACTGCTTTAAAATGAGTCATTAATAAGAAAATTTATAGCAGAAATCAGATTTCTTTTGAAAGTAAGAATGACTATGATGGGGGATATTCCTTGGGGAGAAATTGCTTGAAGATATGTGTCATTGTTAATGGCAATACTTCAGCTTACACCTATATAAAATATCAAATTATACAAATGGCTTTTGCAACTCTTTTAAAAACATGCATTTCTCACTCCTCTCTGTTTATCCAAATAGGTCACTTGAAAGGCAAACTCCACTTTCCCAAGAAAGGTAGTACAGAAAATTTCATTTCTTGCTTCCTCTATTCCTGTAAAAATATCTCAGCAGCAAGTAGAAATGAAACATCCAGATTTCTTTGTGTTGCTATGGAAAAGCTTTACCTGTAAGCAAGATATTCAGGCATATTCTGTGAAGTGTTGCTAATTCCAGTTCTATTCACATCTGGCTCCYCAAGACCGGTGTGGTCCCTCAAGAAGAGCAGTATGCCACTGCCACCTGAGAAAACCAGGCATCAAGGAATGTCAGACTGGATTTGCAGAAAAGTGTGCCAAGACCTAGGCTGTTGCAAWGTCAGTTAGGAAAGGATTCTCTTTAAGCACAGTGCTCTGCAATCGTTCCWAGCTGTGTTTGGAAGTGGAGTTTAGAAGGGAGTTAGCACATTTAATCTTTTTGTCTGGAGAAAATGGAAGTGAAGAATATGAAATGGAATTCAAGCAAATACTGTAAGTTGTAACAGAAACCATTGATATATTTTCTCTTGAGCCACCACAGCTCTCCAAGTTATACATTTGGTGTCTGTTATACAAAAAAAAAAGAAAAGGGAAATTGAAGAGACCAATTTTTTTAATGATCTTTACTGGTCAGGATTACAGAGAAACTTTATCATAAGACACTCACAAAAGTTTTTGTATTTTTTTTTTTTTTTTTTTTTTTT